>NC_137463.1:267717400-267967026 GCF_964235325.1 Thermobia domestica
ATGCGAGGCGATATCTAGTCAAACACATGACATCTCTTACACGCCCTGTGACCATCGTCATCACTTTGCTGGTAGGAGCTTCCACGCAACATGCTGGTCAGCTATATCTTCATTTGATGTTGCTACTATCCTTTCTATATCGTCCATTAATTACAGCTTCTTTCGCCCATCTCTCTGCTATCTTCTCTCCCACAGTATTTGCTATCACGTCACTCAGGACACAGTTCCCTTTCAGACAATATTCCAATCAGTTTCCCTTCCTCTCTCATTAGATGATTATTCTTTTACACCTTACTATTCGCAACACGTCCTCGTTCTTTTCCGTTTGACCTAAGTTTCACCATTCTTCTTAACACTCACATTTCGATATCTTCTTTCGTTTCTCTTAATATCTCTCTCTGTTCTTATCTCGTAGAATGCAACGCTCTACAGCAATCATTTTAGTAGTAATTTTCTCAACTGGTATACGAACAAAATCTCGCGACCGAAACATCTCCGTCCAAAATCCCACGGCCCATAACCTTGCGTAGCCAAAATTTCGCTTGGCCAAAACCTCGTAGACCGATCTCGATGGGCAAAGGCTTGCAACGGACAAAACCTCGCCGTAACAATATAGCTATACATGACTTTCTGAGGTCAAAATAATAATAAACTTTATTATTATGAGAAAAGCTAAAATGTAGCACATTTCTTACTCCACATATATTAGCAGTATAATATAGTATAAGTGATAAATTATTATTATCTCATTAACATAAATTATTAATAATAAAAACACTGACACTGTAGTGTAGCGTATGTCAATTACTAAAGACAAAGAAATGTCAAAAATTGAAAGTAAAAATTAAAACTACTAAGTTTCATTAAAAATTCTAAATATCATATTTTAGGATATGCATTCATTATAGCTTGTTAAAATCCTAAAATTTTAAAATATGTTTTTTTATTATGTGGTTGCAATAAAATTTTTACCCTTGTACCATATGTTGGAACTTTAAAATCTACATTTTTTAAAAAAAAATATATAGTCCGAGGTACACGGTTGTCAAGTAACTTTTCTACAAATATACTACAGAGTTTATCAATTTTCTCCTGTCAGCTAATCGTTCCAATTGAAAGTATGTTATCTAATATTCATACGTGCTAGAATAATGGTCAAGTCCTAAGTTAAAACAAAGTATTCTAAGAAAACACTTTTCGACCATTTGAAACTTGTTCACGAGAGAATTTGTTAGACTCTTTCAAGTCACCGATGCATATTTAAGTTTTGACTTTACCAGTAATTTATATAAGGGTACATAAGTATCTGAGTGACAAAAAGGTAGGCCGTTGATTAAACAAATAACCAATTATTTTTCTAGCTTCATTACATACATTTGTATATTATCATCAAAGCGTAATGTCCTGTCAAATGTTACTCCTAAATCCTTCATTGTGTCAACTTTCTGTATTATAATACCTTGTATTTCGTACTGACTTACACAGTATTGCGATTTGTTACTGTAGATCATGCACTTAGTTTTCAAACAATTGATACTCATACTGTTATCTTTGCACCATGTAATGATCCTGTTTAAGTCTTCTTGTAGCCTAACATTGTCCTGAATATTGTTTCCTACTATATAAAGCTTAATGTCATCAGTTATAATAATAATAATAATAATAATAATAATAATAATAATAATAATAATAATAATAATAATAATAATAATAATAATAATAATAATAATAATAATAATAATAATAATAATAAATGAGAATACTTAATTTAGACATTCGAAGCGAAACAAATTATGGATATATAATGATAAATCAATATATAATCGTAAAATAAACTTAAGTTACGACAAATATCATCCATCGAATCTATTTGTAGTTAAATTATTTGGTGGAAGTGAACTGCGAATGCTACCGAGAGTTCAAAATTAATGTCAAAAATCTTGTATATTACGAATCCCTTAACTTAGAAAGATGGAACTCTCAATATAAAGTTCGTTCTCATTAATAATAACTGGAAAGTCCCAGCTTTCGAGGATAGAAGAGGGCAATTTCTATAGTTTTTTTCTCTTCAATTAAATAAACGTTGTCTTTGACATCATCACTTGAAAACTTCAGAACCGTTTGAGATGAATTTTCTGCCTTCCGTACTGTACTCAAATTTATTTTAAAATGTAGAAAGGTGAAATTTTCTGAACTAAATATCTTTTAATTGAAAATAGTTTTTGTCCCTTTTGAAGTGTTAGCAACATATTCCGTGTTCATATCTGAGAGTGACCATAAAATAGAGGTTTAACTGTATAAGCTATTTTATGCGTATATACAAAGATACAACGACGCGATATTGTGCACGGCGATATTTCATCCCTCAAGGTTATCGCCAGCTCGTTGCACGAAGTTTTGGCAGGGGCCGATTAAGGAAGGGCTTATGGTGGAGTTGTAGCCCCGGCCCTCCAGGAGAACGTAGGCCTCCGCTCTGATCAAAATCTCAACTGGCTATCTAAAAAGAATCACACAAGATACAGTCACCATCATAAGATAAAATATGACCAAAAATATAAAATAAATTTCTTCATTTGATACATTCACGGTCTAAATTTGGAAAGCTCCTTTAGGTATAATATCTTCTAATGCGTGGTATGGTTAATGTTGTAGAACTACGTGTATCCCCTGAACTTTCCTAATGTACTTTCACAGAAATGTGTTAGGCAAAGTCAGCAGGGGCCACAATTTTTTTTCTAGCCACATTCTTGCAGATGGGTTAATCTGACCCTGGGTTTTGGCAATGCAAGATTTTGACCAGGCAAGATTTTGGCAAACGAGGTTTTTGGCGGCAAAGTTTTGGCCATGCGAAATTTCGGCCGCGAAGTTATGTACCCATATCTTCCTAATTCTTATATTCAAAGAACCACGAAATATGTTTTTCTTCTTCGGAATATTTCTTTCGCCACTCTTATCTTGTTTTCTCTCTAACACTTTATGTCTTCACTAACAGTACAGGGTGTGCAAAAAGTCCCAGTATCCGCCAAGACAGGTTTGTTCTTCAACTGCAAGCTTGATTGAAGTATGGTCTCAGCAGCATATTATTCGATTGTAATAAGAAACCATCTTAATGAAATGGTTCCCAACAAATGGATTGGTCGGAGTTCTATACACTTACCAGCACCTTTAGACTGGCCTCCGAGAAGTCCTGACCTGTCTTTTGTAATGATGTATCGTTGGGTTATATCAAACAGAAAGTTTCCAGCACTCGTCATCACGAAAAAGACAAACTTGAAGAAATCATTCGAATGGATTTGCTACTATGCCTCCAGCAATGCTGCGGAGAATTTAAAATTTTACCTTGAGACGAATAGTTCTGTTATGAAAATGATGATGTATACATAGAGGCCCTGGAATAAAGCATCTACAGTTTCCTCAGAATACTCTGTTCACTTCAGATTCATCACTTATATTAGAAATATACATGGAAGGTAATGAGATGCTTGGCTCACCCCATACTAAATAAATTATCTGTCTTAACTTATTTCCTCTTGCTTTTACGTTTGATACAGACAACCTCTGTACAGTCAGTATTGTTTTTGTTCTAACGTTCACTTTAATTCTATAGTATTCTTTGTAGCATTTCCTCGAGTTTTCTAATAATTTGATGTTCAGATTCAGCAATCAGTATTATATTGTCAGGCCCTAATTAGTCCCTAGGTCAGGTCCGAATTAGCCTAAGTAGGCTGGAGCCTGGGGAGGCATACAGCCTAAAGATGACATACTTTGACACCCTCTCTCTATTCTATCTTACAGAATAAATTAGGCTTACATACTCGCTGAGCAAAACAATACGTTTATTGTAATAGTTATTAATGTGTGACAGTTTCTTCAACTATCCACTTTGGCTTCATCAGACACTATAAAGACGCAACAACAGCCAATGAAAATGAAAAAATGAAATCTTTGAGTTTTACGCCCCACAGTTATGCCGGTTAGGCTAAAGGAGACGGTGATAATGAGAAATGAATGAAATGGTGGAATGAAGAAAGTGGGAGAAAACGGAAGAACCCCGAGAAAACCCACGCACACGGTGTTTGTCCATCACAAAGTTCACTTGGCGGGGGCTGTGATCGAACCCGGAACCCCAAGCACCAGAGTGAGCCACCGCTTCCCCCACAACTACCAATGCCCTTACAACACACACCAAAAAATAAAAATAGACACAAAAGTCGTTATTCCCCTTCCCCACCTCTCCTGATGACAACCGTATACATTCATTGCTAAGAGCTAGGCCTAATACAATTAACAAAATGAGCTTTACAATTAACTTCTTAAATATGAATACTAACAACGTAAATTATAAAAAATAATACGGAAATTACAAAAGTAAATCTGTACAGTTAACTTAATGTAAATTTAATATTGTGAAGTGATCCATAGTTATCTGTACTTCTGTTATAATTTGTTAAATTTAATAACATAATCAGTTTATTTTCATTCTACAAGTAAATTTTATTACAATTATTGAAATCTTCAATTCAACCGAGACAAAACTCTTATTCATGTTGTACATTTTCAGACAGCTCAAGTAAACATATACTTCCTTCTTGTCCTTCTTGTCCAAAAGTTACCAGTAAATATCAGACTAGTTTCTCTTGCTTCCTGAAATGAATTAATACCTATGGTCATAGCTCCATACACTGGCTGAAATCAAATTATAATAAATCAGTGCGATAGAAATATTCACGGGGCCGCGGTGGCTCAGTGGTAGAGCGTTCACCTCTGGGGCTTGGGGCCCCGGCTTCAAAACCTGCTCCCGCCAAGTGAACTTTGTGGTGGACAAACATCGTGTGCGTGGGTTTCTCGAGGTTCTCCTATATCCTCCCACTCTTCATTCCACCATTTCATTCATCTCGCATTATCACCATCTCCTTTAGCCTAACCGGCATAACCGTGGGACGTAAATCTCTAAAATTGCATTTCATTTCATTTTATCAGAAATATTCACCACATATAACCTAATACACCAACTAATATGCAAATTCTTCTTATCTTCATTCTTCTCTCTTGAGTCTTCTATCATTCTTCGGCATCGAATTCCGGACTTCAAGAATTTCGGACATCGAGCGCATGGAATAGATTCTTGCAAAATCTTGCAATTAATCTTCTTGAATCTTCTTACTATGTATCTACCTGAGTGTTAGTTCATATATACGACGATAATTTTTTCCATTCTTTACATACTCACATTTCGAACATATCAAAAATATAAAGTATAAGAAACTTCTACAGCAAACAATAACGTTGCCCAAATGAGTAAGATATTATAATTATTGGATTCCAATGTATTCCAAATTAAGATAAACTGATTAAGTGATTATTATTAAATTTAACAATTTGTAACAGAAGTACACATAACTATGGGTCATTTTATAGTATTATTTATTTATTTTTATTTATAATTTATGTTACTAGTATTAATATTTAAGAAGTAACAAATAAAATTGATATTCCCTTCCAGCATTGAGGCTATATGAGGGATGATCTATTAATTACTGGAATTCGCCGAGTCAACCACCACCGGAATCGAACTTCGAACCACACGCACAATCAAACCGTACTGACTGCCTACGTATCTTGAATCATTAGCGCGTGCGTTGCTTTATAAGGAGAATTATTTCTATTTTTTCTTTAAAATGGAATTTAATTTACATATTTTGCACTTATTTCTTCTTCAATTCGATTCTTCTTCCTTGCTCTTTTACTTCTAAGCGATGGAAGCAGAGAAGAAAGTATGTTGCTCGTTAAAAAAAAAAAAAAAAATGAATTCGAGATTAATACGGATTTACACGTTTCATGGCCTCTTCTTGCGAGAAACCAGAACTTTGGATGGCTGTACATCTGTTCCGTCTGTCCCGATGTAATCACATCTAAGTAATACAGGCCACACTATTCAGCTTACCGAGACCAAATTTTAAACTTAAGATTTTTTTAAGGTTCTCTAGGAGTGTTTTTGGAATTTTCTTCCTACCACCAAAAAAAGCGTAGTTTACTGAAGGATGAAAATCAAAATTTACTATTTTGTCGAAAACAGCTCTAACAATTTTGTTCATATTTCGTGAAGCAATGTACCATTAGAAAAAGAATGAATAAATTTTACTGTGGGGTTAACAGTCGATAGTATAGTAACTCATTAACATGCTTGGGACCCTTTGTATTGTATGAATTCTGTTGACAAATATAATAGATTTGATTCTTATAATACAATCACCTGATAACCGTCATCTTATAAGTCGATTTTGTATAAATCTTCACGATAATTATATAAAATAAATTAGAGAGAACAATACCGTGGCAAATAACACCAGAATCGAGTCGTGGCAATGTTTAGTTCGGAATCCTATAATATGGTATACGTTTGTTGTTGTTTTATTTTTTCAGACAATACACTTATAGTTTACTCCTTCTGGTTCTTTCTGGACGATTTTCTTAAACACTAAATCTTTCTATTTTGTTCATATTTCATATATTCATATTTTGTTAATAACACTGCACTGTGGCTTAAGTAGTTTTTCCTTTAAAAATCTACAACTTACAGTTTATTCTTTAGGATGAGCTTTTTTTAGGACGATTTTTTCTAAAATTACTCAGGTGATTTTTGTTTATATTTCATAAACAAATGTTCCGTTAATAGGTTTGGGTGCAAAACTTCACGGATCTCGCGTCATGAAATCTTGCCTACGACAAAGCCTCGGCATCCAAAACCAAGCGAGATGAAACCTCGCCATGGTGATTTCTTCAGTTTAGAAAATTCAAATATCATTGTATGCACTGGCTTATTTAATATTTTTGGTCCGGGGCAGCGGTGGCTCAGTGGTAGAGCGTTCACCTCTGATGCTGGGGGTCCCAGGTTCGATCCCAGTCCCCGCCAAGTGAACTGTGTGGTGGACAAATACCGTGTGCGTGGGTTTTCTCGGGGTTCTCCCGTTTCCTCCCACTTTCTTCATTCCACTATTTCATTCATCACTCATCATCACCGTCTCCTTTAGCCTAACCGGCATTAGCGTGGGATGCAACACTCAAAGATTTCATTTTCATTTTATTTTTGTTTCAGGGGGGCTTTGCTAACCTTATCCTTGAAATGTGAAAATTCTGCAAGATATTTCAATTACTTTAAAACAATAAATAAAAGTTTTGGGGGGCTTAAGCCCGGAAGCTCCCCCTTAAATACGTCACTGATTGTATTTATAGGTTATACTCTAAATATGTTCATACAGTTAAACTTTAAACAACGGACACCATAATAGAATTAAATTTTTGTCCTGGTGAGAATATATGTATATATGTATACCAGACAGATACTACTATTTCACGTAAACTTAGAGATATGGACACTAACAGTGTTTTCGCCCCCGTAACATGTTACTAGCACGCTGTTTTACTTCTTCATAACTGAAGGGAACTATTCACAATTCAAACTTATTTACCACAGAAATTTTGGCCTTTCTGAATTTTAAAAAGAATTCTTGGGCACAGTATAATAGACAGAAAAATTCATTTCAAATTGTTCAACCGTTTTCAAGTGATGATGTAAATTTAAATGTGGAGAGAAACTATAGAACCCCCTTCTCTCCCCCATTTAAAGTTGAATTTTCGAAAACGTTGGAGAACGTTTCCATTTATTTTTAATCAGGAGTTTATATACAGAGGTTCAACTACTTATCTTAAGGGATTTGTGATATACTAGATTTTTAGCATCAATTTTGAACTGCCAGTGAGATTCGAAATTCATTTTCACAAAATAATTAATTAAAATATAGGCCCGCGCCCGTACTGGCCTAATCATCATTACACTTGGCAATGTCTGGAAGTGCGAAGGAAAAGCAAAAAACGCAAAGGGTTAGAAATACAGTGCATGGAACGCGTAAAGAATGTAAAAGTTACCTTTATTTTCTCGTTTCTTGCAGCTAAAAGAAGACAAGCATTTTGCTGCAGTCAGAGGAACGCGTGGTTTTCAGTGTTTAGGTGATAATTAAACGAGGGAAGAAAAAAGATGTTCTCAGAAACAGCGGTCGAAGTGTGACGGTATGCGGTAGTATGACGTACAGCCTCTGGTTTCTCAGTGATGAAGACTTACCGCCTCTGCTTTTTGAATGATCAAGACATACCATCACTGGAAAGTGGATGCTAATATACCTTTAACAAGTCCTTTTTTATACACAGTAATTGACGAATGGTTTTGCACATCAATTTTATTTCTTATGCAGAAATAATTTCAAGTTGACGACACCAAAATTTTTGTTATATTTTTCCTATCTTTTGCTTCTAAAATGAAGCGTCTACAAAGAAGTCCACCCTTTGCTCCTACACAAGAACTCGTGTTGGTTGTGATGGTTGCAGATAAGGGTCACATGATAGAAAGGAATCAGTCATAGGCCCAATCTACCAAAAGGAAGTATATTGAGGCAATTCGTTTAAACTGAAATTGGGAAGTATTGTTATGAGTTCCCCGGGACTTCTTTGCTGTCCGCAATGGTAAAGAAATACATAACTGAGTCCAGTATTTACGAGAAAAAATATAGTTTATGCAATCAAAAAGAAATATGTTATTTTGTTTAAGTGTTCGTTTATTATGTGATGTGTCAAGATTAAATTGATTGAGCTTATATATCTATCTATTAAAATGATTAAAATGCTACAATTGCAATTAAAAGCGCCCGAGCTCCAACCTATAACTTTGGCTTTTAAATCTTTCATTTACGGTTATGTGTGATTTCACGTTTAACAGAGACAAACATTTTAAGTACGAGTACTTTAAACAAATCAGTTAACTAGATCTTTTTCATAAAGTTTATGATATAAAATTATTGTTCAAAGCCTTTGTATTTCAATAAGCCTTCTCTAAAATCAATGAACATGAATTGTGCTGCCATCTTCCGAGTTCTTTTAAACTATATGTTTTGGACGTTTATATGTTTGTGGTAAATCCTTTGGACAACGAAATCTTGGAAACTACATGCTCTAGAAAGATGACGTTTTCACTGATCGATTGGAAATTTTGCGTAGATTGTCCAGTTCTAATTGAATATTTAAAAAAAAACATGGCCATTGTTTCTTTATTACATTTTTTAGGGTACACTGGAAGCGTTGAAATTTAAAAAAAAACTAAAGCATCATATCCTAGTCGTTATACATTCCAACACCACACTGCTGTATATAGGGGTTGCATATGTCTCAGGCGTTTGTTTCATATCCAAATAATAATGAAAAAGAAACGATAATCATTTCTCCAGTCTAAGCAATAAGATGAATCTTTATTTTTAGAGTGATTAGCCCAATAAATAACATATATAACTGCCATTATAATTAATTGTGTATGTAATGTATTTGCTTATTGCATACTGCATGCAAGAAGAAGGAAAACACTAGTCATACATGAATTAGAAACTTCAACCGGAAGTAGGTTCAAATCTTGCAAACGGTGCGAGATATTAAGAAAAAAAATAATCGATAAAATCTCCCCTTTATGATACGCCTTGTCGATTTTTTTCAAGATTTTTTCACTTGTGTCTGTAAAGGGACATGTACAGATGTTGTGAGGAATGAGAAGGATATTTATGCTCATATGCGAATGATGCACTGTGTAGAGAGCGCAGGTTCAGCTAGTATTTTCATTAAAACGTATTCTTGCATCTTTCTAATAATTGGATAAGAACCTTACGGGGGTAAGGAATACTTCTCAGTCAAATGGGGAGTTCGAGAATTTACCCGAAGGAAATTGTTTAAAAATTGATAATATTAAAACAATCGGTTTTAGAGCATTTTCGTGTGTAATTCTTAATAATTCAACATAAGGGGATTTTTCATTATTCGTAGAAAATTGGGGTGGCCTTTCCATGCCCCACCCGTAACTACGAAAAGTTCTCTCATGTTTTTCAATCATTAATTAAATAGAAATGCAATCTTTTAGGCAACATACCCTCACTGTATTTCAACATTTAGATAACCGGTATGTCGAGTCAAAATCGTAACATAACATACCGCCTCTGCTTTTTTTCCACTTCGAACACTGCTCAGAAACGGATATTCTGCAATGCTGTATTGGTAGGTACGTCTCGACCGTTTCCAAAAAATACACCGTATATCCATCTCCGTATACGTTCGTTCTTTCGTAAACGGTATAGCCGCATAATGCGGTATAAAATGCCCTTACACGGATTGTTGTAATATTCATACCAAAGGTATCTCATATTCAAAGATAACTTTGACCAGAAAATAAACTTCAAATTCCTTCGAATTTCGATATTGTTGAAAATTCGAATAAAAAAAATGCTCATATAGTGTTGCCATAAGACGAGACAGAATTCTCGTGTCTCGTCTCGTCTCGTAAACAAGACGAGACAGAACTGTTTGAGTCGACACTAGACGCGACAGGCTACTTGTCATGTCTCGTTTCTAAGACGAGACGTCTCGTCTAGTGTCTCGAAAATGCAAACATAGTTTTTGAATTTATTTAAAAATTTATTAACTCGGATTAGATTATTTGCCTTCGAAATGTATACCAGCGTTTATTATTTCAAATGAGAACTATCCTATAAAGAACAGGAAATACCTAAAATTATTTTTTTGAAATGATTCTTACAAACAGTTTTCATTTCCATTTTTCAATCGATTCAAGTTTAACTATTTTGTGACAGTGGGCCAGATTCGAGTACAATGTTAAAGCATTCATTGAGATCAGTGATTCAGAAGATTTCATTCCTGGGATGGTGGGGATATCTATGTATAAAAACCCTGTTATAGAAGTACAAGTTCTCTTAAAGGCAGTTTTATCAGTAATTGATCATTATTTTATGGACTTTCTCGTTCCGAACAAAGTCAGACACTTGCCAGCCTTTTTCGATACTGACAAGTGAGTTTTGAAAGGATGCTGTTTTGACAATATAATTTAGTTTATTATTTTATGATGTTATTCGAACCTAAGCCTTTTTTGAAATCGGAAAGACACATAGACCTCCTTATTTGTTGAAGTGGCGCCAGAGGTTCTGAAAAAAGGGCCTCAGAATAAGTGGGGAGGGCTTGCCTTTCGACTGTACCAACGGTATTAACAAATATTCCTGTAATTCAATACTGGTTCACTCGAAACTAAGCAGTCGTTATTTGAAGATTGTAGTCGTGTTATGATGTGCTCTGTTAACCAAGCCAAACTTGGTTAAAAGTTGAAGTTTTGTACAACTTGACGTAAGAGCTCTTTTTTTGTGAGCATCAGCCCTCCTAGTGTTGCCACAAAACGAGACATTTCTCTTGTCTCGTCTCGTCTCGTAAACACTGATATCGAGAGAACAAGGCGAGACAGAACCATTCGAGACTAGACACGAGACTATATAACTTGAAGTCTCGTCTCGTCTCGTCTCGTGGCAACACTATGCTCATATCTCGGAAACGACTGAAGTTACGAGCATTAAACAAAATATGAATATACTTTGAAGAGCCTTACCGAAAACAAGAAACAATGTATTTCGTTCTTCAAATTTCCAGTGAAAAGCCCGTTGATTTTTTTTTTTTTTTTTTTTTTTTTTTTTTGTATTGGAGTTACCACCTTCTGTTTTCCACCATAGAAGCAGCACCAACCCACCTATAATATATTTTGATCATGGTTTGTTACTCGTTTTGCAACTTTGTGTAAAATAAGGAAAGCCATACGCGTCGAAGATAAACAACCCACGTTACACTATAAATGGTCGGCATGAGGGTATCAAATCTTGGTCAAAATATATTATAGGCGACTTAGTTCTGCTTCTATGTTGGAAAGTACAAGGTGGTCACTCAAACATGAAGCAAAAATATTTGAATTCCAATACTTTCGACTCGCTTTTTGCTAGAAATTTGAAGAGCGAAATACATTGTTTCTTGTTTTCGGTAATGCTTTTCAAACAAAGTATATTTATATTTTGTTTCATTCTCGTAACTTAATTCATTTTCGAGATATGAGCAATTTTTGATTTTTTGAATTTTCAACAATAATTCGAAATTCAAAGGAAATTGAAGTTGATATTCTGGCCAAAATTATATTTGGATATGAGGTACCTCTGGTATAAATATCACGGCAATCCGCGTAAGGGCACAAGGTAAGTATATGCTAAACTATAAAAAAAATTGCTGGGTACCTGTACACCCGATTACATCTCTGGTAATCTGGCAATCAGTGGTCGAAGTGAGACGGTATGCAGTGGTATGCCATACCGCCTGTGGTTTTTCAGTGATGAAGGGATATCTTCACTGGAAAGTAGATGCTAAATACTTTTAATAAATCCATTTTTATACACAGTAATGGACGAAAGCTTTGCACATAAATAATTTTATTTCTTATGTAGAAATAACTTCTAAGTTGACAACACCGACAGTTTGATTATCTTTACCCTACCTTTTGTTTTTAAAATGAGACGTCTTCAATGAAGTTCATCTAGTTTATATTTTGATGTGCCATATTCAATTGTTTCTGTCTTATATATGTGTATGTTTTGTTAATTCATATAAATGTCGTGTTTTGGCATGAGCGGATTTAGGGGTTGTCTGCTGTCGGGGTAATTCTTCCAGAGGTTTGGAATACTTCTCAGTCCAATAGGGTGTCCGGGAGCTTTCCCGCAGGAAATTGCTAATATAAAAAAACTCGATATGTTAACTTTGTTGCGTATAATTCTCTATAATGCAACATAAGGGGATTTTTTTTTCAGAAAGTTGTTGCCCCCCACCCCCCCTATCTAAAAGGAAGCCTTCCAGTGATTTCCAGTCATTATGTAAATAGAAATGCAATATTTTAGGCAACATACCCTCACTGTATTTCAACTTTTACATAGCCGGTATGTCGAGTTAAAATCATAATAAAATATACCGCCTCTGCTTTTTTACCACTTCGAACACTGCTCGTAATCCTAATTTTGCTGTAAGAAAGGACAGCAACTATGAAACAAAGAACACATTTACCTTTTTTAAAATACACGTAGATAAAGGAAAAGTTGGGTTTTGATCGAGGCTATTCTAAGTATTCCTTACCTAAGAAGTAATTCCAGTTTCAAATAACTAAAATAAATACAACACTTTTCTTACAGCACAAGAATCGCTAAATCCGTCCTTTGAAGAGCAGAAACAAAGCGACAAGTTACCACTTAGAAATTGTTAGACCTTCTGTCTGGCCATTGTTGGCCAGTGATACTTATATCCACAAGAATACTAATCTCACATGACACGAGCCGTGGGAAAAATTCCCTCGAAACTGAAAGTGGCGTTTTGCCATTTTTTTTCCAGCGTACTTCGTTAGCGTGGTTTATCTCATGCATTGACCCTGACATTGGAGCAACATTGAAAAATACAATCACAACAATGGAAGCGCCACAAATCAAATGGAGGCGTTCTTGTGACTTTCGTGTTACGTCCAATAGTTCTTTCGTAACTTAACAAATAACAAAATGGAACGCTAATTAGCTACATCTATTCGAGGTCGCCATATTTTACGTGCTTGCAGATTCACAGATCTTAATATGGTTATTCTGCATGTTATGTAAAATATTATTACGATACATTTATTAGCAGTTGAGGGAGAAAAAACAGAAAAATCATATCTAGTTGAACAATTTTAAGAATATTATCTTTATTTTTATATCACAATTACCTCTCTGAGGACTTTCATTGCTGTATGTCACGCATGTCCCAGGTGTTTGTGTAGAGCTTCTATTGCACCACAACTCCTCTGGACGACTCATGCCAAAATAGTTCCGTAGAATTAATAACGGTCTCGCTTTGCGAAGGGGAGGTTCTGATTTCGATTGATTGAGACTGCGGTTCCACGCCAGACGATTAATTTCACCAGTCTCATGGGCAGACCTATAGCTAGAGATTTCGGCGCCTATGGCGAAGTAGAATCCAGTGCCCCTACACTCATCTCTCTAGTCGGACCTTTTTTTTTTTTTAATTTTATTTTTAAATATAAGTGAAGCAGGTTTTGTTGTTACGCTACGCTGAAATTTTATCAAGCTGCTTGAACAAACCATTGCAACAGCCAAAAGCGATCAATATGTAGCCTGTTCTTTTACAGTAAGAGCTGTTTTCAAGAGGCTTATTATCGACTTTTTACTAAACTTCACGAAATTACCTTTAGTTGATAAAGAGAGCCACTTGGGAAACAGTTATGGAAATGCTTTTAAAATGTTCGAAATGGGTGACAGCATTAATTTGAGCAATAATTGTAAAGTTTTGAAATTTTATTCTGTATGTGCCCACACAAATGGCATTTACATTTCGATTCTTTTACGGTAAAATATACAACGGATGGGCTCGTCGACTCGAATTTCGAGTAGAATCAAAGGTAATTTTCTTGAGTCGAGTTCCGAGCCGAGTCACTGTTTTTGAGGTCGTTTTTCGAGTCGAATTGAATTTGATAAACGGCTTGCTCGTTCAGCTCATTTTAACTCGTTTTGAAATCATGGCTTGATTAGACTGGAAAGAGAAAGCCATGAGAAATGTAAACAGAAATGTCGAAGACTTTTAGTATTGCTTACGACACGGGACAGACACTACTTGTATCTCGTGTCGTCTCGTTATCGAGACGAGACAATAGATTTTTATAACGAGACAGTTTCAAATGTCGTGAGAAATAATATAAGTATATACTGTAGTTCTTATCATCAAGGCTGAGATCTGCACGGTCGAATTTTTGAGCCCATGCCGGGTAGTCGGCTCAGCCCGGTTCAACTGAGCGAACAGCTCGAGCCGACCAAAATTGTACCTATGACATGTGGCGTTGCATAACTTCCACTTGCAGGCAACCAATTATAATAGCCAGGCCTCAACTGAACATACAAGTTCTGAATTTTGTAAAGGCACTGTTTAATTGTACAATTCACTATGGGAAAGCAAAAAAGTAAGAAAATCTCGAAAAGCCCAAAGAAGCAAAAAATAACCATTTTTAAAATTAAAAAAAAACTTTTTTTCGTATCTATGTGAAAGTCAGGTCTCATTTTTATAAGCGTGTGTGTTACTATAGGAAGATCTAGGGCCGGATTTAGAGGGATGTACTGGAGCAGGTGCCCCATCTCCCTTCGTTGTGAATATACACTGTCTAAACTGAGAAGCTAACACTGATAATAGCAACACTTGCTGAAACTTTCTAGCATGATGTTTCCGTTTCGGACTTCTCTAAGAAAGCGGCGCTTTGCAAAAGGAATAGTTTAAGTCGATTTACTGAAGGTTGATGGAGAAGGACTCAGCAAACAAAACAATATAACATCTCTCAAATAGCTAAGAAATCAGAAACCAGGAGGATTTAAGAATTAGATTTCTGGGTTTTCTGCGTCTATGGCCATGTTAGACCGTCATGTATGAGAGGTGATGTTCCTCAGCGATCACACTATCCGAGGAAAAGGAATGAAGGAAGCTGCCTGGGCACCCCGGCATGTGCCTGGTGTGAATGAGGAAAACCTAATTCAGTAAGCCCGGTTTGAAAAAACTTTTTAAACCGAGTGCCCCCACCGGGAATCGAACCCGGGACCGCTCGTACCGAAGGCGAGAGCGTTGACTACGCTATGCGGAGCCACTAGAAGCCAAGAGGAGACAACATTTTTAGTTCCTGTATGCCACTTGCGACCCTTTATATACAGTGATCGCCAAACTGTCTTTCGCGAGCTACTAGTAGCTGGCGGGGACATTTTCTGTAGATTGCTTTAACGCTCCGGGTGGGTAACCTTGATCAGTGTTGCCATTTGTTTATTGCAAATGTAAGATTTAAAAAAAAAATGTTGGTAGTTCCCTTGGTTGGTAGCTGACAGTAGGATTTTAAAAAGGTACTTTAGTTCAGAAACTTCATAAGCAGTGTGACCACCGCTAGCACTTTCGTATTAGATGCAGTACCTTTTTATAATATTTTAGTGTTCTAGTATGTTCACCAACAAATCTAGTACATTTCTCCTCCTCATCTTTTCTCATAAATACATTTGGGAGAGAAAAAAAGAATCTCATGAACATTTGACAATGTACGAAAATTTCACTGTTAAGGGTGTTGGGAAGAAACAGATCCATTTCTATCAATTTTTTGCTGTAACTTATAATTCATTGTATTGGGGAAAATAGGAATACAAAAGTGCCAAAGAACGAAGGGTTAAGACTAATAAATGACCACAGTAAACAATAAATTATTACATATTTGATGATCCGTTCAAACAGTAGACTATTAACGAATTAAAACTCGATTTTCTCAATTAAGACAATTTTATGATATTTCTTGTTTTCTCCCGACATCTTCTATATTTGTCATACTTGTGTTACATTCGTGGTTTTATAGTGAGTTCTAATACGACAATTAAGCACTTATTCCGCCAGGATGTGTTAGTTTGGGGATGTAAAAGTGAAAATTGGGAGGGTGTAAGTGGTTCTTTGCACGATTTGTATCGAATTTTGACTGTAAAAAAAATAAAGTTGGGGGCCCTTTCAAGAATGTGGGGGTCACTCCCCCACCCCAAAGGGAAGGGAGAGCTGCTGGGTGGTAAAAAGTCATAAATATGATGAAACGCGAGCACATAAAATTTTAGTACTTTTTCCCCAGATCAAGTACTTTTTTTCTGCCTAGGTTAGTACGAAATATTTTTGCTAGGTGGTCACATTGTTCATAAGTTTGGCGACCACTGTTCTATAAAATACTCTCCTTCGTTTTACGCATCAACGTTGTAGGGAGTAAAGTATTGTCACTTTGAAGAGTTTCAGTGTGATTGATTATTTTGGTTATTATTGGTCCACCACCTCCACCTCCGGTAAGAAAATCTCGAATCGGCCCTGGCAAGATCTGTCTCATCATGCTTCGTGCCCAATTTCAACTGTGGGCCGCGGTGGCTCAGTGGTAGCCCTCCCCGCTGGTCTAATGGCTAGCACGTGTGCCTTTGGTGTACGGGGTCCCGGGTTCGATTCCCGGTGGGAGAGCCTTTGTGATTTTAACTGTCCTCGATGTTAACTGTTCTATGTTCGTGTCCCTGTCGCTCTAGGTAATTGCAGAAAGCAAGTTAAAAATGAGTAAAGCAAATAAAATTAGATATAAGTAGTTTCAGTAATTAAAAAAAAAAAGTGGTAGAGCGTTCACCTCTGGTGCTTGGGGTCCCGGGTTCGATCCCAGCCCTCGCCAAGTGAACTTTGTGGTGGACAAACACCGTATGCGTGGGTTTTCTCGGGGTTCTCCCGTTTCCCCCACTTCCTTCATTCCACCATTTCATTCATTACTCATCATCACCGTCTGCTTTAGCCTAACCGGCATAAGCGTGGGACGTAAAACTCAAAGATTTCATTTCATTTCCAATTTAACCTTTAAAAAACTGACAAAATAATATAAAGAAGAATAATAGAAAGAATACGTTCTCTCCCACATAAACGAATGGGCTCAAAAACAGAAAACGCAGCTATTCAACATGCTTAAAGAAATAGCTAATTTTTATAATCTTCGCCGTTATACTGTTATTCTTTCACTTTTCATGTCTAATTATTTTGTATTTTTGTATTTTAATGTGTTATTGTAAGAAACTTTTAGTCAAAAGATTGAGCGCCAGAAAGAAAAGTGTAAGCCTTAAATTTATTAGCGTAAAACAAGCAAACAAAATGTGTCGAAAGTAACAAGCCACACAGTTAATTTACCTTATGTTCTATTTAATCTATTTTATAACGTTTACTACTTTACCTGAAAACTCGTCTACGACCATATCATATCACAATACGATTTCACACGGATGCAAGAACAGAAAGCAAAATTCAACAGTCTCTCCATAATTCTGTGTGCAATGAATTTATAGCTTTACATTTCTCTAATTCTGTTGCATTCACGGTCGCATTTTAATGTCTACTGAGTCGACCGAAAACAATCGATTTTTACGTTCTTCAAGTTTTACATTGTTCCGGGAAATTAGTAGCAACTCTTATCAGTAGTGGAACATACGCAACATGTTCAAGCCAGATAAAACGTTATTTTCTCCAACACCAAGTAGAAGTTCATATATTCATTTTTTTAGAGATAAAATAAACGTTTTAGAGGAATTTTAAAGCGTAAGGAATGTAGTTAATGATCTGCAAAATTATTGGAATCGTTGCAGGGGGAGGGAAAGTGAACAAATTGTTAATCCGTGCGTTGGGAAACTTTCATAACATCGATTCTTTCTCTTTTTTGTCTGTGAATTCGCGTTTTGAAATGTTCTTTCACTGCTGTTTATAACGTTATATTTAACCTTGAGAAACTTCGACTGCAAATGCTGACCGAAGAATGAACCAGACTTGTGGGCAGATCTGCAAGTCGGTTTTACGAAACCCTGCGGTGACATTTTAGATTTTTTTTTTTTATCACTCGTTAGTTGACAGTTTTATTAACAATAAAGTTACATTATTACCCGCGTATGTAATGGTAGTAAGTCAAAGTTCGTTCTAGACTTATTTCTAACGTTGGAAACAGACTATAAACAGATTTTGCAAGGTAGTTGTTCATGTTAGGAAGTCGTTTGGATATACAGTATATTAGATGTGCACAAGGGCACCCATCAGGGAGGGCAAGGTGGGGCGCTCGCCCCCTCCCCTTTAGAGGATTGATCGATTGATTTTTGAGTTTAACGTCCCGTTCAGCAGCGAGGCTATATGAGACGTGGAATCCGAACCACATGAGCTCCTGCCGGAAATCCCCTTTAGAGGAAATTGTGCTTCGGAAGATCGAAAACTCAATAGATATTTTAGAATAGTTCCCGCAAAATTTGAGACTACATTTGTAATATCGCTTATACTTGCCCCCCCTGGAAACCACAACATGGGCGCCCTTGGATGTGCAATTATGCCATTCAGCTGGTTTGGCCCAATCGGTTGCTAAAATTTCTTAAGATTCCCGGAGCTGCTTCTTAAAATTGTGTATCCATGTCTAGATCCAGTACGTGCGCAAAAATCAATTATTTTTCTAGAATTATTTTTGAGAATCTGTTATATACGAGGGTGATCGGAAAGTAAGGTTATCAAGCCTGCAGTAAAACATGTAAATATTATTTCATACAATTAATACAGCCAACAGATAGTACATACACTGGGTTATTTTTGACATAGTCTTCATGTCGTTTGAGGCACTTGCCGCAACCTGGGATGAGTTTGAAGATTCTATCATTTCAAAAAAAACCTGTCCTTGCGTCTTCAGCCACGTTGTCACGAAGTGTTTCACCACCTCGTCTGAAGCGAAGGGACGGCCTTCTGGTACTCCTTCAAGTGCGGGAACAGGGGAAAGTCGTTTGGAAGGCCTTTGATGATGTCCCAGAGTAACTTCCGTGCTTGGTCGTGTTTCGTCCACAGAAATCGAATAAGTGAGCGAACTTCTTCGCGAGACCAGTTTTCCAAACGAGTCGCCATTGTGTTTACAACTCTGCTTGGGGGGAGGTATGGAAAATTGACCTATTAGCCTTCTCCTCCTACTACATGGTAGTGAAACAGATATTTTCTCCGAAATCCGGTATTGCCAAGAAATTCTAGCTAGCTGACAATTCTCGACCAGAATTCCTCTCTGTCACTTGAGAAAGGTTTTGACGAAAAAGAAAGAAAAAAGTAGTCTGGAAACTCCGAGTGCTTGATGTTGCTTTGTTATTTGACACTTTCAACCTTCAGAATATTTCTTTTATCCATTGAGAAGGAATGATCTATATATGCAGGCAAGTTGGTCAGTGTTTGTTTATTTCCCCCTTCTCTATATAGAAAGAAAGAACCCACATGTATAAGCCATTAATCACAGCGTAATTGGGACCAAAGCTATGGCAACGTCGTTGAACATAAGTTATTTATTTATTTATTTATTTATAAGTTATTTATTTTATTTTATTTATTTATTTATTTAACAATCACCAGATACAGCTCAGAGGCCATTTTACACTGGATATCCAACAACAACAACAACAACAATGGAAAGGATTTGGGAATGTATCGGCCAGGGCCTGTTTAGTAGGTACCATCCCAGCATTTGCCTGGTAGGACTGAGGGAAACCCTGGAAAACCTCAGTCAGGATGGTCGGCAGCGGGATTCGAACCCACGACCTCCCGAATGCGAAGCCAACGCTCTACCACTTGCGCTACTTCGCTCGGTAAAGATCCAATGTCACTAGTAAGAGGATATGACTGTTCGGACAGTTCCGATTACCACCCACGAAGATTTTTAAGATTCTGTCAGTACTGTACTTGAGATCTCTCATTTCTCCACAACAGACCAAACTTCAGAAATACTGGTCTTGTAACCTTCGTTTCTGATACTTTAAAGAGACAATTAATAACGCTGTGGTTGAGGCATGACACCTGAATTTTCTACAGTATCTCATAAAAGGGAAATATAATCATATTTATGTGTAGATGCAGCTCGTTTCTGTAGCATGTGGTTAGATCCCGAACATGTATTTATAAACGCAATTTTTTTGTTGCTTTGAGCAATGCGATATGAAAAGGGTCACCTGATATCTTGACTTTTAGTATTTAGGAATTAGTTTTCTGCCCTTTTGGCAACTATGACTATGTTAGCTGGTCACGTATGAGGGATGACGTTCCTCGGAGATCACACTATATCAGAGGAATATGAAGGAAGGAAGCAGCCTCGAATCTGTAGGTTAGGTACCATCCTGGCATTTGCCTGGTATGGATGAGGAAATCGCAGGAAATGTCTCAGGATATCTGGTCTGCAAAAGCTTTTACACTTTTTTAACCGAATGTTTCTATCGGGAATTGAACCCAGGACCACTCGCTCCATGAATTGACTTTACATAGGCGTCGCTGCTATGTTTCAATGACCAGAAGAAATATATATTGCAGTCACATGATATTTTGTATCTAATTGGTAAATTACGAAACAGACAACTCGGTGTTACAATTCTGTCATATCTTAACGATCAGTGATATTTTCCGTTGAGTTGATTTAGAGTTTAATGTCCCTTTCAGCAACGAGGCTATATGAGACGGGACCTACTAATTAACGTGGAATCCGAACCACATGGCTCCCGCTAGGAATTGAGCCCCGGTCTCCCACGCCAAAGGTGCGTAGGCTAACCACTTAGCCACGATGGATTTCCAGTGTGATTTTTTCCGTAACAATTGTAGTTTGTTTTAACTTCTGCAATGTAGTAGCCTATAATAGACACTAATACTGTATAAGTACCAGTGGCGGATCCAGGATATGATCAAGGGAGGGGCTAAACCATTGTTTGCCGTTTTATCCAGTGTAAAACAGGATTGAAGCCAATTTTATCCAGTGTATACCTGAGCTTCAAGGGGGAGGCTATAGCTCCTATAGCCCCCTTAGATTCGCCACTGCTAATTATAGTACTAATAATAATACTATTAATAGTATACTACATAATAATAATAATAATAATAATAATAATAATAATAATAATAATAATAATAATAATAATATTAACTTACTGGACTAATCATAGACTTGGCTGTTCGTTTGCTTTATTGAGTTAAATGTGTCTTTCAGGACAGACTATATCACTCCCACCCACTGGAAACCGAAACCGCGCCTAACGCGCGTAGAGAACCGGTTGTTAAATAATTTGAAAAACGCCACTGGATATAACAAATCTAATATTTGAGGAGAGAAATATGAATACGCGACAAAACGTACTAGCGACGAAACGTACCACCGACAAAACGTACCACTTACCCTGAGGGATGCTTGTGAAAGGTTTTCTAAAAACACTTTAAATAATGACAAGCGACAAAACGTACCACTTGCCTGAAGGGCTACTTGTGAAGAGTCTTCTAATCAGTCATCAAATAATGACAGGCGACAAAACGTACCACTTGATAGGACGGCATATAAGTATATACATACCGGCTAAAATAAGGTTAAAAGTTGAACAGATTGCTGGTGAAAAAAGTAGCGATGCAAGACCAAGACTAAGACTAAGGCTAAGACTAACGTAAGACCATGCCTGCAAGATTCTCGCAACACCAAGACAATACCTGCAAGATTCTCGCCAGACCAAGACCAGCAAGAATCTTGCATATGCAATATTTGAATATTTGCTGATTTCCATCACACTTTATCCAGGCTTTGGACCAGAGACGGATAGGCATTATTAGAGGGACGCGGGCGCTTTCTCCTACAAGGGCCACCAGCATCTCAATGTCACAAATCAATTGCAGTTTTCTTTCTACAGTAAGTCAATAGTATCAACAATTGACAATTAAAACCTGATATTCTTTCATCAGTATATTATTCTGAATTGTTCAAAATATTATATGAAGTTCAAGGAGAACGTATACTATATTACAAAATTAGCAGATGTTTTAGTGTACTAGTTTTTGATGCTACTGTATCTATCACTTTTGTATTCGAAATATTTTTTAATAAATCTTTTTCAATAGACATCAACATAAATGTTTTCAAATGTTCCTGAGACATAGTACTCGTTATCCTATTTTTAATGTATTTCAGTTTATTTAAGTTTTGAAAAATTTCTTTTACATGTTACCTGAGTTACGGGCAAAGTCAATAAAAATTTGTATGCTGGAAACCTGGATAAGTATTACTGCACACATTACAATTCTGCAAAATTAAAAAGCAGCACATTGGACAATTTTGCAACACGTTTTGCATTCGCTTTCCTTGTAAACAAATGTATTTTCTCCTAATTCTGAATCACTTGCACCATCAGGACAGTCATTTTTTCTCGGTTGTGCTCGTCATCAAGACTGACTTTCAAGGATATCCACGTCCTTCAAAAGTCCAAGAGAATACATTTATAGTATCCTTGGAAACTCCTTTACTGAAGTTTTTCAGAAAATATGTAAGTTTATCGAAAGGCACGTCTGGAAGTTCTGTTACTTGGTTGAAGTGGGTAGGGTCCAAATAATCCATAAAGTACATTGCTTCTTGAATCTTGAAGAAATACTCGAAACTACCATGTCCAATATTGTATGAATGCTTCGATGCAATTCCTGGTCATTGGATAGAAGCAGCTTCATCTTCATATTTACAAGAAAATCTTTGTCCATCTCTGAAGGCGAATTGTCGACAGGTCAATAGAAAAAAAAAAAAGAAAAGAAAAGAAAAGAAATCACGTTCTAAGTCTTTAAATTTGTTATTGGTCCATTCTACAAAGCTTAATGCTGCATTCTTAACGGATTCAAAATCATCTCTCTACTCTTTCTCTTGGAACAGAGTAGTCTGCACCATCCGATAGGACTACACTAGCAGCACCCTCTATTTGGAGATAGGTTGACAGAGAGGTCGTCACTTGAAATATCTTAAGGAACATTTGTGCTGTCCGAGTTGTTTTGAACTTGAGAAGATCTTTTATATATCCTTTCGCTTTACACCTAGCCTTTGGTTTGATATTTTCTGTAGAAGCAATTTTCTTAATTATTATGGTCAACTCTATATACAAAGCACTTTCTGGGTTCGAAAAATGACCAAACTTTTTCTGAAAAACAGTGTGTTTTCTACCATCTTGTTTCCGCAATAATTGTAAGACGCCTTTGTTAACATTTGATCTTCCAAATGTCCATTCGCTGATAAGACTCACGCATAAATATTCTGCACAGTCATTCAGCAGAACAATGACACAGAATCAATGCAATTTTTTGTTAGATCACATATGACATGATTGAGTATATGAGGGTAACACCACACGTGTAACTGAGTTTCTTAGTGGTTAAGCGGTTAGCGTATGCGCCTTTGTCGTGGGAGACCTGGGTTCGATTCCTGGCAGGAATTCATGTGCTTCGGATTTCCCGTAAATCAGTATGTCCCGTCTCATATAGCCTCGCTGCTAAAACTCAAAATCAACTGAATCACAGTGTAACTGATCATAGGTGAATTGAAAAAATCCGAATATTGTCCTTCCATGTTACTTGGTCCATCGGTTGAATTTCCAATACACTTTTTAATATCAAGGTTCAAGTTCCACAGAATTTCCTGCAGTAAACCGCAAGGACACTGGCCTGTGGTAGATATGCATTTTACAATGACAACAATACTTTGTTTAACAACCATTTTAAGAACATACCGTAAAACTATAGAGCACTGGCCTGAAACTACTATATCTTGAGTAGTGTCTAATAGAACAGAAAATATTGAAGGTTGAGAGACTTCTTTCGAAATATCTTCTCTGATAAGTGTGTTGATAGCATTCAAAACAAAATTCACCGTGTTTAGTAAAAGTTATGCGACAACTATCCTCGTATATTACTCTTCTCGGTGACCTTACCTAAATTACTTTTAAGCGGAAGATCAAATTTGCTTAAGAAAGGAATAATACCCAAAAAGTTTCCATGATCTATAGCTGTGTCTTTCAGTTTATAGGCTGCTACATTTCCTCTGTAAATGAGCCCTCTTTTACCAATGAGTTTCTACACTTTGACAACTCGATATATTGCCTGTCTGTTCTTGTCAACCTTATACTGCCGTTGTTTTATCTGTTCATGAGGAAGTAGTTTCTTAACATTATGTTTTCTTTTGTTAGATATGTAAGCACCCACATTGGTCTAATGTATTTTGGAAGACTCGTGTTCTCTTACTCGCTGATAAACGTGTTTAATGTTACGTTTGTCACGTACAGAACCTTTAAGAGAAGTTTGTTCGATCTGGAGAATAATCTGTGATCATGCTGAAAAAAAAAAAGCTTGAAGTGGTACGTTTTGTCGCGGATTAAATATCCGAAATGTTTTAATTAGTCCAAAACAGGTTGTAATTTATATAAGTGGTACGTTTTGTCGTGGAATAAATATCAGAAATGCTTTAATTAATCCATGACAGGTTGTCATTTATGACAGGTCGTCAAAAGTGGTACGTTTTGTCGCGAAAATTCAAGTGGTACGTTTTGTCGCTGGTACGTTTTGTCGGGACACCGAGAAATATACCTAGGTAGCAATGTCGTTACTTCAAAGGAAATATACTCTATTAAGGCGTTCTTTGAAATTCCATTTTTCTCAAATTCAGTGTTTTTTCTTTTCTTTTCTTTTCTTTTTTTCTTTTTTTTTTAATGGCTACATCATTTATGGCTGTCTAAGTGTGTGAGATACAGATATGATTGTTGTTATTAATCTTGCAACAAATGTTGTTTATTCTAAAGTTAAAAAAAAAAAAGACGAAAATTTGAACAATAGTCACATCTGATGCACTTAAACAGAATTATGGCAAAAGACGCTACACTCATTTCGCAAAATTGACCTCTGTTTCTTATTGCCAAGGTTCTTTTTCTATTGACACTTCTTTCTTTTTCGCATGGCATTTATGCACAAATAGACGAAAAGCACGTATATGTATAGTGACGTTTTTCTTCTCTTTGTAACTACGTGTACTGGACCTCTGCCCTCACCTCATCATTAATTCGCAGTGTAGTCGACCGAAAATTTCATGAGTGCGGAAACTAAATCCTCTCATAAAGACGAAATAGCAAATAACTTTATGCATTAATTCTAGTCAATATTAATACTTAATTAGTACTCAAATAATAATAGTAAGAATAAAGTAATTATTTTTATATGTTGGATAAGGCAATATAAGATAGAAATGATATCAAAAATTTAAAAACCAGACAATTGAAGCTGATGAAATAGCTAAACAGGGGCTATCTAAGGAAGAAAGCAGATGCACAAAACAGTAATTTGTAACATTGGATTCAACTATAGTATTGCCTAGGTTTTATGTTTCTGCATTTAGCGTTTCGCAACATTCATTTAAGACTCTTTGAATCTATGTTCATAATGTAAGTTTATTAAAATCCTCGTTTTCGTCTTTAAGAATTTTTAATGCCCCGCCATTTATGCTATACCACAGTGATCTCGAGTATAAAACCAAGATGGCTTCGCACAGATAATAAAACGAAGTCAACTCTGGCTTCCTGCTTCTTGCTATAGTGATGAATCCATTTAGACAGTCCCTCTATCTTTTCCAAATATCACCAAAATGGTCTCACGCGTTGGTGTACCGTTTGTGCTCGTTTGTGCACAGAAGTTCTCGTTTGTGTACAAAAGAGAGTAGAAAATGTTGACGTTTCTCTTTTGGACTCCAGTTTCCCCAACCCTACAGATTAGCGCTAAAATATAGTTCTGGTTAGGTTTTAAGCTCTTGAATCTAAACTAAAAGGACTGGAAAGATTGAAGCCAAACCTGCAGGATTCATAATTCATTGGCCTACGATTAAAAATCCAAAACACAGATATGTCTATTTACATATAGAAAGCTGACATTAGGCATACTCCATAAAATTTGAAATAATGAAAGAAAACTTACAGAATTTGCTCTGAAGCTCTGAAAACTAACACTATTTTTCCATTTTTATTTTCGTACTTTGAAAAAGGAAGCGAAAAAGAATGCCAAGGAGGCAGTTAGTGAAACAAAAGGCAATCATTTCTTGCCCAAACAGCACATAAAAGGTAAATTAAACAAAAATGTGTCGTGGGTCCATTTCAGTAAAAAAAAATGTTTACTATTAGGGACCCTAGAAATAATATTTATTCGTATGGCTTTGAGATTTGTCAATATTGTCCCCTTAATTAATTTGTCATGTATGGAACGGGCCCAGGGCGCAACTAACAGCCCCGCAGATCTTGCCGTGCCGAAGGGCCTACAGGCTCCGGGGGCCCATAAAGAGTAAGAGAAAGGTGGAGAGAGGGGGCCCAAGATTTAGAAAAACAACTTTTTGAGGGCTCAAATACACGTATTAATGCTTGCCTGCCCAGAAAAAAAATCTAAGTTACGGCACTGCCTATGGTTCTCGAGAACTCACTGTTGAAAGGATTGATCACAAACACATAAACTTTTCTAGCATTTTAGTATATAAATCCTTATCTTGAATTTGAATCCCCGAAAAGCTAGGGATCCCCCCGGAAATAATTTCCTGCTTACATGCCTGGTAACAAGAAATACATAGAAGAATAATTTGTAGATCATTTCATGGTATTCAACGAATAATACGTAGCACAAATATTTCTATTCATACTTTAAAACACCACGTAAATTTTTCCTGTGATCTTGAGCGGTGACGTCAACAATCAACGCAGAATTAGAATTTACAACAAAAAAATATCTAGCAGTGCTTCAAATTATTCAATAGCTACAGAGAACACTTGATGTTTAAGCTTAGGGAGAAGAGTGACAAGCAATAGCGTATTTAGGGGGGGATTCCGGGCTTAATCCCCCCCCCCCGAAATCTTACTTACTATAGTAAAGTATATTAAATATCTTGCAGAATTTTCACATTTTCAGGCAAAAAAGCCCCCCCCCCCGAAAGTTAGCAAAGCCCCTCCAGAAACAAAATGGTAAATACGCCACTGGTGACAAGTAACAATGTAGAAAATCACATACGAATACTCATCTTGAAGACGAAGCAGAATTTTCTCTTCTCTG
Source organism: Thermobia domestica (assembly GCF_964235325.1). Classification (NCBI taxonomy): domain Eukaryota; kingdom Metazoa; phylum Arthropoda; class Insecta; order Zygentoma; family Lepismatidae; genus Thermobia; species Thermobia domestica. The sequence goes on from NC_137463.1 coordinate 267,744,767, forward strand.
TAAACTTCTTGTTTCTGGAATCGTCTGAACAAAAATTACATCTTCACGCTTAGCCTGCTTCCAGTGTAAAGCAATCTTGAAAATTCAATTTCACGCTCGTTAGGAAGTTAAAAATAGGTATTCTATACAATGTCTTCCTGTTCATCTATTGTACGCTCAAACAGCATGAACCATTATTAAGTAGTCTGTGTGACTTGCATTGACAAATAATCGTTTGTAATTTGCATTTTGGAAAATTATGGAAAATGAGAAGTTTTTTTTTTTTTTTTTTTTTTTTGAAGATTTTATTGAATAGATGGGAGAAATTCTTTTTTAAAAAATAGTAAAAGATGAAACTTGACAGGATAGAGAGGCAGAGGCATCTACACATAAACGTTTTAAGAACATAATTTCAGAAAATAATTGATGTTTGAAATGTGTTTTGTTTAAAACGAAAAAAAAAACGAGAGCATTGAAAAAAGAACGTGTGTGGCTTACGTAAAAACGTAGGTTACAAGTGTAGACTAAATCCTGTAGTTTTTGGACTTAACGTACAGCAAACGTATAATCGAAACAGTATATTTTATACGTACTTTCTGTACAAGTGTTCTGAACAAACGTACTTTCCGTACAAGTGTTCTGAACAGACGTACTTTCCGTACAAGTGTTCTGAACAAACGTACTTTCCGTACAAGTGTTCCGAACAAACGTACTTTCCGTACAAGTGTTCTGAACAGACGTACTTTCCGTACAAGTGTTCTGAACAAACGTACTTTCCGTACAAGTGTTCTGAACAGACGTACTTTCCGTACAAGTGTTCTGAACAGACGTACTTTCCGTACAAGTGTTCTGAACAGACGTACTTTCCGTACAAGTGTTCTGAACAAACGTACTTTCCGTACAAGTGTTCTGAACAAACGTACTTTCCGTACGAACAAAAGCACTATATATAGGTGGTGAGGATCTCACATACAGATGGACGTATGTAACATATAGCTGACGTATATAACGTACGTATACATGTGTAATATACGGAAGACTGTTAGGTGTCAGACGTCCTGTAACGGCATGTTTCAATATCTAAGTGGGAAAAGGACAGTGCATATGTAGCATATGGATAACGTATGCTCCGTAGAAATTTCCGTAGTAAACATAAGGATTTCGTATATTTGTACAATATATCATTGTCCGGATAAAGGATTTTTCTCAATGTGACACCATAAAATTTTGTTTAATATTTTAAAGTTACACATGCGCTTGATTGTGGTAGGAAGGATTCAAAGTGTTATGGTAATCAAAATGCATTTTGGACACGATGCAGGCAAGCTGACATGAACTGGGGTGGAACCACTGATCTTATAAATCAAGTAATTTGCCACTAACCCACCGTTTTCGTTCCAGGGCTTGAGTTCCAAAGTATTTCAACTTACCACTTCTTAGAACCTTTTTACCATTACATAAATGTCGGAAGATCACCATTAAATATGAGTTACAGGAAAGTGGGGCACAATGAAAGATGTTGATATACTCAGTACGTATCGGAAACAAATGTTGCAAACTCAGATGGTACGGTAATATTATAGCAGTAGTGATATCAGATACTAGTTTTCAGATGGCTACCAACTGTTATTTCTGTGTTCAATACACTTACTGAGATATATATTTTTTTTTTTTTTTTAACGAAAAGTAAGATTTTGAACAGCTTCATAATTAAAATTTTGAGTTAATTAAAGTCCTACTTTGATTTCTCATCTATTCGTTGAGCTTCTTGAGGCATTTCACTTAGCAAAACAATGATTTTATTTTTAGAATATAATACTCGTACACATTAATATTAGTTTCTTCTCAATACGATGACAAATGAGCATTTATATTGTTATTATCTAAAAGCACAACTATTATAAATGTAGATTTTTATTGTTTCATTGTGTTCCACTTTTGGGGTACAATGAAACAATCAATCACAACACTGTTGGGTATCCTAACTTTGTATTTTGAGTTATATCAACAATCTACTCAGTGTACACAGTGCACAGATGACTCTTTCAAGGCACGCTTTTTGGCTTTTTGTATGAAATGAATCAGATATTGTTGAATATAATGTTTTATTTCATTGTTCTCCGCTTTTCTCTATAGACCATGGCTAACTTGCCTCTCTCGTCAGTTTTTTAATGTTTCTAGTATAAAAATTTAATAATAATTCAATTAAGCCTGCCATATATTTTCATGAGAATACGGGACACCTTCAATGTTCCTCCCTCCTCTCAAACTTTCCAACAAAAACCAATGAACTGTAGCTCTGGTTATAAACTATTTTTCTCTCTTCATTCGCTGCAATTAATTGTACGGAGTGAAGATACTTACAATGCAACTAGTAAAGAATCACCTTAAAAACTCGAGATGACGTTGTATAGAAATGCTTCACTGGAAAACAATATGCAAATAAACTTGTTTTATTTAGATCAGCTGTACAATTTACTTTCAATACTTTTTTTCACATTTGGCAATATTTATTTACATGGCTGTATTTGCCAAAATTACATTTCTCAGTTTAATCTGACAAGTGCTGATTTTTCTCCTTGTGATTGTCAGGGCCTGATTTACAGTTTTCTAAGCCCTAGACCAAACCACAATTCTTCGCCCCTAGCCGCTCAAAAATATTTTTTTTAAATAATTTCTGTTAACTTACTTATGAGGAAACCAATTCAAGTGTGACACGAAAGTGTTGACGAGTTTATGGCCAAACGAAGTGCTTTTGTGTACAATTAAACCCATTAGAGGGGAAAACCCTTGATCTCAACCGTTCCGGAGATATAGGGGAATAAGGGGAAGGTTGGTGCTCCTATATTTTGTCAATTCTCGGCTATGTTGTGAGTGAATATGTTTGAAAATTGCATTGAAACGTTAAGAAAGATGCACCAGGTGGGATAAAAGTGGTGTTGAATGTTGAGGAGAGTGGTGTAGTTTTTACCCGGCGCCCGAAAAAGAACGAGCTTAAGGAATAACAAACGTCATTGACATGAAGAACAAAATTGTATGATATTACATGCTAATATATCATCGTTAGTTCGTAGAAAATGAGAAAAGGTGATATAAAAATGTATAAATTACGTTGCCAAAGGAACAGAGACGTTATTGTGTGAACAAAAATACAATGTTATAATATGTGCAAATGTGCTATAGAAAAAAAAATTAAATAATAGGTCTATGAATCATAAACAAATATTGTTGCAAACGTAAGTACGACAGTGTGTAGTTGTGTGACATATATTGAAACGCAATGTATGGATCAATAAGAAAAATAGTATCTTCAACTTAAAAAATAAAAGCCGGCACGAATTTTATACTGTATGTCACATATAGTTCCGATCGGTTAATAATTGTAAAAGTTATATAAATGTTTGGAAAGTTCGGACAGCCACCATTTTTTACATAGAATATTTCATCCTATTTGACTGATAATGCTTTTATTCGATTCAGCGTACCAAGAAACCTGAACATAGATACCTGACACGCCTATTTTTTTTTTCAGGCAACAATGAAACTCTGGTATTTTCGCCTTCCCAGTCCAAAACATTCTTCTCCCAGAATTTTTTATGGACTCTTCAGTTTTGTAACCCTCATGTCTAAGGCAACGTACTACTACAGTTTCCTGGATGAAGGAATTATTCGTTTTTAAAAGACTCTTTTACTTGTACTAACGCTACATATTCAAAAATTCGCAAAATATCAGAGCACCAGCCTTCCCCTTATTCCTCTATATCTCCGGAACGGTTGAGATCGAGGTTTTTTCCCCTCTAACGGGTTTAATTGTACACAGAAACACTTCGTTTGGGCATAAATTCGTCTATAATTTCGTGTTTCCTCGTCAGTGTCTTGCTGGAGTAAAACTCACTCATAAGATGTAGAAGCACTCGAAGCCATCTTATATTTGCTTCTTTTTTTGGTGTTGAAGAGGGTCTGAGTTTCTATGTGCAATGGAAAAAGTAGCATGGCAAATTTTGCAGCTAACTGTATAGTCCATCTTCATTACTTTCAGAAAAGGATACTTCTTCAAATAGGACTTCCGTTTAGGCATTATTGTTGATACAAAATTGTAAAACTTCACTTGTATTATCAGCAACAGCTCAGCTCTTACACTTCATCAAAGATTGCAGATCTTGACTGTAACTCTGCGCTGCGAGTTTATTGGCTTGCTCGCTATGAAATCGGAGAGGATGTCATAACTTTCTGCAAACTGTTACATGTCACAGTTTATTATTCATTCACTAATAATAGAGTTCCCAGCTGCCAAAATTTTTGATTCTTCACTTTTCGATAAACTGACATTGAGAACAGAAATGAGATTGTATTAAAATATTGGATATTTGCCTGTCCCGACTAAATTTACGGGGACGCGGGACACTCTGGTCCAAAATCGGGACTGTCCCGTTTTACGGGAGGTATGGCAGGCTTAAATTCAATGTGTATATTTTTAAAAACGATACTTAAGAAAGGTATGTACAGTGAAGATGGTAAGAAAATTAAATGCATTGACCATGGAATGTTAGGTAATAATGTTGAATTGATGCTGAGGCAATAAATAGCATAAATAATTCAATTATTTTGAACAAGAGAGATTTTATTGTTTGTGTAGACGTACAGGTATTGTAATTTAGTATATATATATATATATATATATATATATATATATATATATCTTAAGTCGTGATGAATGTGTAGTGTTTTCCATCATTAACAAGTGTGTACGGGATCAAGCAGGTACTCCTTGCACTAAAGATGAGTGCTCTACCATTGGGTGAGTCACCGTGTTCTCCAATTCGACCACGAGTAGTGTATACTATTAATTCAGTTTAACATTCTGCAGTAATGCTTATAAGCTTTCTCGGATGACAGGTGTCTGGGTCACCGGGTCAGCCGAGTTTGAAGAGGAAAACACACACCCAGGCGGCAGGAACAAAAATCGTGACCCTTTTGACCAGAAGCTCAATAAAATCATTGAAATCCCTGTCCTGATTCGAAGCTGTTAATAACGGGTTTATGGAGAGTGAATTTAAGATCCTCAATGCTCCACGCAAGCAAAGGGGGGGGGGATTATAGGCCAGAAGGTCCACGCAAGCTGTGTGACGGTGGTTTAGAAGTCGCACAGAGTTCGAGCAAACTAAGTGGGCACGAAAGGAGGTTTAGAGTTCCAAGCAAACTACAATCTTTGGGTTAGGTTCCTCTCAAAGGTCCAAGCAAGCTGAGAGAGTAAAGGTGATCAGCCGTAGACTGCTGTGATTCTTCTAGTTATATGTGGGGGCGCGGTGGCTCAGTGGTACAGCGTTCACCTCTGGTGCTTGGGATCCCTGGTTCGATCCCAGCTCGCGCCGTGTGGACTTTGTGGTGGACAAACACCGTGCTCGTGGGTTTTCTCGGGGTTCTCCCGTTTCCTCCCACTTTCTTCATTCCACCATTTTCACTCATTTCTCATTATCACCGTCTTTTTTAGCCTAACCGGCAAAACCGTGGGACGTAAAACTCAAAGATTTCATTTCATTTCATTTTCTTCTAGTTATATGGATGCTGCAGTGTGGAAGTGGCACTGCTGGTCCTTCGGTCGTCACATGATCAGTGGTGTACCAGTCGTGCATCACCATAGTAAATTCTAGATGGACGCACATGATTAATGCTAGTAAACATAAAGCACGTGTAGGTTGTTTGTCAACAAATCATTTGCGGGATAATACAGTATTTAGAGAATTTACAGCAGAAATGTTATATCACGAGGAAAGAACATTGTCTGAGTACACAATTTATACATAAGATAAATAATAGAATTTCAGAATACAAAAATTAACGCCCAATACAGCCCAATCGTTTATAGCGAACGTATTGTGCATTATCAAGAATGGAGTAACTACTATTTTCTCGGAAATGGTATTCATCTTGAAGTGTGAGAACTGCGAACCAGTATGAAGGATAGTGAGAAATTTGATGGTTATATGGCAAGTGTCTAGAAGTGAGAAAACAGAAATCTCAACATTATATTGTTAGAGATCACGTAAAATAAATTATAGGAGATGCATCTGCAAAGTTAAATAGGAGGAAATACAACTAAACAATGTACAACTGCAAAACCACATTCACGGCAACATAGTCGAGCCCTAATCCTCTGTGTTATTAGTCGCAAAATTTAGATATCACGGAAGAGGAGTGAAAAGACTGCAAGTACTAGGAATGTGAGTGGGGAGAAGAATGGAGATAATTAGTTGGTAGAAGGTTAGAATAAGGGTTGAAAGAGAGAATAACGATACTAGAGATGGTTAAAAAGGGGGAAACTGAGTAGCACTAGTATTTGAGAATAAATTGTGTTATTAGGAATGATAGAAGGTATGGTTGATGGTAAGAGTAAGTATTGGAGGAGGAAAGAACAGTATTGGAGGTTGTTAAAAAGAGAAATAGAAACTGGTTAGGAAAATATTTGTGAACAAATTGTGTTATTAGAGAAGTGATAAATGGTATGGTTGATGGTATAATAATAGTAACTGTTGGAGGAAAGAAGAACAATACTGGAGATAGTTAAAAAGAGGAATAGAAACTGGTTAGGAAGATATTTGTGAACAAATTGTGTTATTAGCGATGTTATAGAAAGTATCCTAAAATATAAGCGTAATTGTTGGAGGAAAGAAGAACAATACTTGAGACAGTTATAAAGAGGAAAAGAAACTGGCTAAGAGAGTATTTGAGAAGAAACTGTTATTTAGAGATCTGATGGAAGATATAGTAGAAAGTAAGAGTAATTGTTGGAAGAGAGAAGTACAAAACTGGAGACAGTTGGAAAGCGATATTAGTTGACAATAAATTAATTGATTGGAATTTCAGCGTCCGTTTCACTATCCAGGCTAAGAGATATGCACCTACAGCTTAAAGTAGGATTCGAACTACATGACTTCCTAGCCGGAATCGAACCCAGGCCTCCGCGCCAAACACTATACCCACGAGGGCGTTCAATTTGAGAAGAAATTGTCTTATTAAGAATGTGATACAATGTACAAAATGAGGTATAGGATAAAAGAATTTCGGTTAGTTAGTTAAGATTATCCTGAATTTTAGTAAAAACAGAATTTTTGTTGGACCTTATCATGATAATCTATACGTAAACTAATCAAAAGTATGTCAGGTAGCTACTCAATACCAAATTTTAAGGCACTACCACTAAATTTTTGGATCAAAAGATCCAATATATTTCAATCAATTTTTTTTTCTTATACGCCTTATTTCTGGAGAACTACATATAATGCAGCCAAACCCAAAATATCACTTAACTCAGTATGTTCTGCTTATTCCGTAGAAAATACGAAAAGTCGATTTAGAGGTCGTTCAAAAATTTTGTGGCCCTTTATCCAAAAACTAGCAATACGAGGGAGGACCCAAAAGAAACCGGACTTTCGTTCTAAAAAAAAAAAATACATTTTTTTTTACAAAATTCTTTCAGTCTCCTTCAAAGTACTCTCCATTAAATGCGATTCATTTCTCCCACTGCTTGAAGCACCTCTGGAACTCTGGAACTTTTTTATCGTCCAATGCGCTCTGCGAAGTTCTTTTTACAGCCTCTACACCATCAAAACATTTTCCTTTTAGATTTTGTTTAATTCTCGGAAAATGTCATCATGTAGGTCCAAAAGTTTGGATCACTTTCAATCTGATTTTTCACGTCCTGGCTCAAATTCAGACGAATGATTTGATCCTGTGTGAGCAGGCGAGAAACAAACTTAGCAGCAACATGTCTCATTCGCAAAACCTCACGCTGGCACGAGCTCCAACTCACTCCTGCCTGTTTTGAAATATCATCGTCGCTTATTTTGGGGCAGATTTGTTTGATGTTTTCGTCGTTCCGAAATGATGAAGAACACCCAGAACGAGCATGATCTTCAACACTCATCTCACCATACTTAAAGCGCCCAAACCACTCAAAAAATTCTGTGCGGTTCATAATATCCTTCTTGAAAGCCTGTTGAAGCATTTGGTAAGTTTTCGTTTCCGATTTCCTAAGTAGGATGCAAACACACTCCTTGTTCATTTGAATCTACCATAACGATTTCGCAGGCGGCAAACAAGAACAGTTGAGAAAAACAATAATACGATCAAACGTTAACCTCCTACGCAGACGCCGCTTGGCCAACTGATCTGGGAAGGTCTCTACTAGATCCACTTATCAGGAGAACTCTCTACTACGCTTAGGAACGGCAGCGCTCTTTCAATCCAGTTTCTTTTGGGTCTCTCCTCGTATATTTGAATCAAAAATTTTCTTGTAGGCCTTATATCTGGAGAACTACATACAGTGTAACCAAACCCAAATTATCGCTTTACTCAGTATGATGTAGTTATTCCGTAGAAAATACAGAAACTCGATTTACAGGCCGTTAAAAATTTTGTGGCCTTTGATTCTTTTGATGGAATTTTTGGGATCATTCCTAAAATTTTTGTTATTATGGACACATTAATTATAGTTATATTCTTTGGTCGCACATAAAATAAAACATGTTCAGTTATTTCTCATACTTTCCTCGGTCATTTGCAATATCTAAACTTGAGCTTAAAATTACGAAATATTGGTAGAGCTAAAAGTAAATCTGTCCCACTGTTTGTACTATGATAATTAAAATAAAGTAATACTCACATGATTAACGCGAAAGATTCACAGCAACAGAAACAGTGTTAGTACACGATTAAGCACTAAGCACAGTGGGTAGAGTTCATGTTAGTCATCATATGAGTATGGCCTTCAATTTTAACTGTTGTTTTCATTAGGCTATTAAGAATACCACATTTACAGATTTCTGTTTGAAAAGCATTATGAATAATAACGGAAATCTCTCTCTTCAGAGATATTTGGAAACATGGGAAAATTATATATATATATTTTTTACCCTGTTTATTTCCAGTGCATGTGGTACTAACAAATAATGAGAATTTGATTAGCTTTGAGGAAAACGTTTCACTCTCTGTTGAAAGCGCGTAGAGGTTTTCTCATCTCTGAATTGACGGAATAAAAAATAAAATAAAAAGTCCAACAGGAAACAGTTACAACCGTTATAGTTGAAAAGTCATAAACCATAACAAACTTTTTTTCTTATTGGGGCAAAAATAGAGGTATTTCCACATCCCTGGGTTATGCTCTGTATCCTGAAGACCAAGCCAAACATTATCGAAGAGTTGGTAGAACTACAATCTTAGAAAAAACGAAAGGACACGACATTATCTGCTGCTAACGTACATTGTCTTCAGATTGAACACATGAACAAGAAATCTTTCGCACAGTAAGAAAGCGCTCTACCATTGCTACCCGACCCATTATTGGTATAAATGTAATACGAATAATCATTTTATAGATACCGTAAACTGCAGTTACTTGGAAAATCTGGGGCTATTTGGAAAACTGACATTTTTGGTGTTATATGGTATAATAATGAGAGAACTATGGCTGATACGTCGTTTTCTTCCAGACCAATTAAAAGTAGGCACCTAAAAGAAAGAATATGGATGGTCATAAGTGCTGCTTCTGATTTATAGTCTGGTCTAAAAATTCTCACAGCAATTGATGCTTTTTTGTGTTTTTTGAATTTTCTGTAAATTGTTCCTGTGTTTCCGTAATGGAAAGTGATTTTTAGTTGGTTATGTTAAGTATCATAGATTTCAGAAGTTTCCTAATGAGAAGAATTAATTTTACATTTCCACTTCCTTTCTGGGACAATCTGTGGCCATTGATTTTTATTTCCTTCCTATTTTCTACTAAAAATGATGATATTGACCGAGGGATAGACAACGATGACATTATTGAAGTTTTGCCTGAACCTAGCTAACAACCGCACAGAACAAGTTTTTACATATGACTTTGCAGCAAAGAATTTCAATATGTGAATTTTTGTCCTTATCTTACTGTATTACGTTATTATTATTATAACAGTACCATATGATATTTTTACAAATGAAATTGTATAGGGCATGTTTTAGGGTCTTAAAGAAGTCTCAAGAGCGTATGCGTATATTGGCATTGAGCAAAATTTCATTTGCATTGTTTGAAAAACTTGGTTTATAAAAGCATATTGCATTTTTTTTTTTACTGGTTCTGAAGGCCTTCAGGAAGAAAGCTTATTACTGTAGTTAGTTTAGATTGGTTCAACAATGTATTTTGTTTAACTAAAAGATTGTGCAAAAAAGTATCTTTTTTTAAAAAAAAAATTAAAACAGCCTAGGAATGCATTACTATAAAAGAAACATAGGCATGTTGCATATCAATCTTCTCAGGAAAATATGATCTTGTAAGTGGTTCTTTCCAAGTAGCCCTATCTGTCACACAGCTCTTACTACAATGAAAAGACATATATTTTTCAAGTAGCCCCAAAGGCTACTTGGAAACAACACATTCTGGTTTCTGGGAGGTTTCAGTCTCAGTAAAATTTTGTTATGACTGCCCATGCTGTAGTTTCCAAGGGAGGGGGGCAAGTATAAGCGACGTTTCAAATATAGTTTCAAATTTTGCTGTAACTAATGTAAAAATTCTATTGGGTTTTTCGATATTCTGAAGTATAATTTCCTCTAAGGGGGACAAGCGCCCCACCTTGCCCCCTGTTGGGCGCCCTTGGTAGTATGATAAAGAAAAAAAACTTTCCAAGTAACCCTAGTTTACGGTATAGTATAAATATATCTTGACAGAGATGGTAATAAGATGCATATGCAGGTCTGTAATGTAAACCTACCTAAATTAACTTCTCCTAGTCCAATCCAACCTTTAAGGATCATGGTTTACCAAACTCTAGTCTTGATCCTCCAAATATCTTGTATAAATATACGAAGGTTACATATGAGCTGACAGTTTTACATCAGGCCATTGTTTCAAATAAACTCTCTTATTCTTCTGGCCCCTTGAACTATATCATTAATATGTTTGCTAAATTTTGGGTTTTGTTAATATGTGATACATATTTAGTTTTCTCACAATTTATTTTCAGTAAGTTATTTTTACACCATGTACTTACAATATCTAAGCCTTCCTGTAGTAAATAGTTATCATGCCCAATATTTACTATTCTGAATAATTTTAAATCAGCATATAATAAAAATTTGAATATTTAATTTTTTCAGGCAGATCATTAATAAATAAGGAAAAAATAAGGTGTCCCAAAGGAGATCCGTGAGGTATGCCATTCGTTGTACAACCATAACTAGAAGTTATTTTAACTAATTTTTACTTTAAATTTTCTGTTTGCTATATAACTCACAAACCAGAAAAATGTACAAAGGAGATAGGTATATATTTGCTTATTTATTAATAAGAAGTTCGTGCTCTATGGAATCAAAAGTTTTTCACATATCTATACATATAGTGTTTACTTTTAATTTATTTTTAAATCCTAAATATGTAAAATCGGCAAAATGTAAAAGATTTGTTACAATCGATTTCCCTTTATGAAACCCGTCGTGAAATTAATTTATTTTTACATTAAAATATAAATGTTTGTATATTATAATTTCCAATATCTTGCAAAATGCATTGACTAATGTTATTGGCCTATATTATATATATATATAATTCTATGATTTGTGTATACACGCAATATATACTTGTTCCCACATTGAAGAAAACTCATCACTTCTCAGAGATGCATTAAATATATTTGTTAGAACCATTGACAATTTCGTGCTGCAGGGATAAGGAATAGTGTTAGGACCAGGAGTAGTGTTTCCCTTAATAACTTTAATTGCTTGAATTACATTAGATTTAGTGATACTGGGTATATCTATTACGTCATGATCTATAAGAGATGAAGATTTCATATCCTGGTTATTTGCATGATACCTGTGGATGCATGATACCTTAATTCTAAATTAAAATTTTTGCTAAAAACATCTTTAAATAATTCCACAACATAATTTTATTCTGTAGCAGATTTATCATTATGTTTCATTTCGGTTGGTATTTGCTTGCCATCAGAATTTTTATTCTTTTCAGAAAATCATGTTATTTGCAATACTTTTTTCCAGACTCAAATAACATGATTCTCTCCTATAAGTATTTCTTTTTGAGTTTTCCGTAAATCGGGGTATCTTTGATACTATGTATTATTTTTCGTTTGTCTTTGTTTTACAAAATATTTGGTTTTCTTATGAATTAATGTTTACAGTTCCTTGTTTAAAATTATTCTCATATTAATAATGACGTTATTTTTTTATCTAATATTGTTCCTTATCAGTAAATACAATATTCGTGAACGAATCAAAATTATAGTATTTTTTCTCGTCAAGCACATTTTCTTGTAAGAGAAAAGCATCCTGTACACAGTCAGCTCAATATACTTACTTGGGAATATTGGAAAATTCAATTTTACAGATAGAAATCCAATTTTCATCATTGTGATGAGAACTGTTGTCTGTGGGTCCTCCTTGGATGCTTGATTTTAGTGGCAATTCACTATGGGTTTTACGTTTATGATAATGTTTCTCGTCCAGTTCGTGTATTCATTGAGCCAAAGAGGTCTTACTAATATATTGTTGAGTATGTTCGTAATTGCTTGTGTATGTATACTTCATTTGTTTCTATGCTAATTTTATAACCGTGCACTGCTCAGCATATATAACATCCACATGTTTCATTATCCCATATAAAAATATTCACATAATACAACTCCTAAGTTGATGCAATCAACAAATCATTTTTCCTTTGCGTTTCCATTATACTTAAGAAAAATAATTATAATAACGCACTGACATTGAAAGAACTTAAGCAACACGAAACTCAATGCCAGGAAATCTTAATACTTATCTGAAGACGTGATTTTATTTTTTTAAAAGAAAAATACCCAACATACTTCTAATTTGAAGGCCATAATGAAGAAATCGTACGTAGAATTTTCTGAAAATAGTTTAAGTATTAATAACTATTTATAATTTCTATATGCCCTTTACTATACAACATGAATCAACGTATCCAAGGTCTTCATATCTGCACTGTTTCTGTCAAAGTATGTAGTTTTGCTGATGACGTAAATGTATTTCTTCGGGACCCACAGGATTTAGAACTAGTTGAAGCTTGTGTTCAAAAGTACTGTGACCATTTAGGCGCACTTCTTAATCGAGCGAAAACTAAACTCTTCCCCTTTTAGGGAATAGTTCTACAAATTCATATGACCATTTTCCGACAGTGGTGCCAGTTCTCAAAGCATTGGGCATTTCTTTTTCCTGTAATTTGCATGAGAGCATTTCTAAAAATTTTGAAGATGTTTTCTTGAGGGTCAGATCTCTTTTACATCAGCACCAATATCGTCAACTTTCGTTGATATCTCGTGTGTATTTTGTGAACACCTATGCCTTTTCTAAGTTGTGGTACATATGTCAAATTTTGCCTATGCCTAAACTTTATATTCACAAATTTACAAGCATCGGTAACTGGTTTTTGTGGGCAGGTATGATTTTTCGAGTGCGCTATCCAGCTACCTGTTTGCCCTATCATGAAGGAGGACTGAACTTGATACATGTTGAAAGTAAAATAAAAGCTTTATTCTACCACAGAGGATTCCAAAACATTCAAGGCATTGGAGATCAACTCAGCAGTACATTACTTTCATCTCTAGTTGATACCGATGATGGAACATTACCAGTGTGTTTGCCTCTCATTCCTCCCGACTTTTATTATTTTACGGACGTTATATGTAGTTACTTTTACTTGTCTGCCAATAGCACCCAACATCTTCCTAAAAGTGTCAAACTTCTTTATACGTTGCTATTACAACAACAAAACAGCCGCTGTCATCGCATAACTTTCAAATTACCTAATACGAATTGGACACAGATTTGGAGGAACATTTCCTTCAATTTTTTATCAACCTCAGCTCGTTCGTTATGGTACAGGGTTGTTAACAACATCATAGACACTAAGGGATAACGACATCATCTCCAGATTACAGACGACAATCGATCTGATATCTGTGGAAAAGTAGATACATTGGAACATCATCTCACGCTTTGCAACAGATCAACACCGGTTTGGAAAATCTATTGTGAAATGATTCAATACGTGTGTAAAATCAGCTTTGACTGTATTACTGTTGAAGTGCTTATGTTACCTGATTTTAAACATTTTCCACAACAGAAACATCATTCTGTCATTTGGCTTAGTGCGAATACCATTGAATATATTTTGCTCCTCGTTCTCCTTATTCACGTCACACGTACAAGGACTTCCTGTGTCTACAATATGGTAAATTTCCCCCACCAAGGAAGAAAACACTGTTTGCCAATTACCTTCATTATCTCTTCTATGGTCACTCTGTGTAATTATAATGTAAAGGGTTTTCTTATACAAATTTTTGTATGCATGTAATTACAACTGAAAATTATGTAACTTTCTCACTGTAATTCGAAAATAATGTAAATAAAAAGTTTTTTTTAAAAAAAAAGCGGAAACATACGAGGTTACGAATTAGGAGACCAAGGTTCAATTCCTACCAACTTCTTCTCTTATTTTTTTTCTTTCTCGGAATGTTTACTTTTATATTAATTGCTAAAAAGCTTGAGTCAATTATTCATGAAATTTGATTTCCACCTTGCCCAACAGACAAACTATTGAATCGAAAGGGGCACTTTCTCATGTATCTCATATATTATAACTATGTAAACTGCCGACGAGACAATTGCTAAAAGGCGTTTGTGTGTGTCTGCGTCTGCTTAAAATTTATAACCATGCTTTTTCGGCATCTATTATGACTATTTTCCAAACCGGTGTTCAGATATTGACGTACTTTCGGTTTGGAGGCTAGAGTTATGCTATAGACTTCTAAATTGGTATACGCATGTCTTTAACGAGAATCCACAAGGGGCATAAACGGGAGATTTTTTTGCGATTTCTCGCATCATTTCCGGTTTGAGGCACACACTGTTATCACAAGACAAACTGTATTGTTGTCTGGTCTGGACACTATATCGTGCAAGTGATACCCAGTGTTTCTTCGAGACCTGTATAATACGTCTACACCCGGGAGAACCGGGAGAAAACCAAAATAATACGTTTACAATACCATAATAAATAGAATATTAGCAGTGCCCCTGCCCCCAGGAATACCAAATGTGCCCCCCGGAACATTGTTTCTGATAAAAACACTGGTGATGCCCCATCTCCAAAGCTACATATGTTTGTATTTAAAGACTTCTGTGTCGTCTCGAAGCTTCACATGAACATAGTACCTCCTCTCCAGACCATCTCAACAGTTGCCGTATAAATATATCTTTCGCTCTACGTATGTAACAACGAAAATATTTTGTTCGCGCAATACAAACAGAAACTATTTTGCTAATACGAAGCAACGGTGATAAGAAAACAAACGCTAGATAAAACAAGGATTACCTGGGAATCGAACGTAGACCGTCTACTTAGAAAGCAAACGCTTTACCTCAGTGCCAAGTTACTACCTTGGTTTGTTTGTTCTATTACCCTCAACATACCACATAACAGGCCAAATGAAGGCAATTAAAAAATATGGCAATTTTGCATTCAAGATGGCGACTTCTCCAATGATTTGTTTCTTCACTTAAACTACACATCATCTTCAATAATATAGCAAAACCTGACTTACCTACCTTGAGCAAAACTTACAATTTTCATGGTTACAAATTTTTGAGCCGCCATATTGTATCGAAGATGACGACTTTTCCAACATGTTCGATTTTTCCCTTACGCTGCAATTTACACATTTGAACGCAATTTCGTGTTTCCACCATATCTACAAGTTGTCTATAAAGTGAAGGAATTTTTCAAATCGTAGGAGCCGTTGTATATGTATACAGGGTATAACATAAATGCATGGCCAAAAGTGACGAGGTCATTGAGAACATCCAAATAAGTAAAACATGTTGATATAAATATGGATCCAATGCCGCTTCGTTTTCGAAAGCCAAGGCGTTCAAGTGAAGTCAATTAACGGCTCACAATAGTAAAAAACGGTTCATAGATCACAACTATTGCATATTACCAAAGTTAAGTAATTCAGAAAGGTATTCGATGGAGGCCACAGCCTTTGTTTATACCACACATAAACTTCGGAAGACAGTGTTCCATGTTTAGGAACGTTTTGATATCAGCAGTCATATGCTAACGTTTGGACGTCTACGTCGACAAACACAATCCACCACGAAAAACATGACATGGATATATGGGTTTGGGTTGCACGAATAAAACTCTTGATAAAAGAACATAACACTTTAGCACGAAGCCAATGGTACCGTGACCTTTTAACATAAACCGTTGGTGACTAAAAACGTGTGATATGGTCGAATGAGTCATCATTAAACTGATTTCTATCCAAGGGGAAATGTTTATATCTGATGGTGGATGTCCAAAGAAGCGTTTGATTCGCACTCTAATCTGTCCAAGCTCAAATGTAGTGGAACTCTGTGATAATATACTAGTGCCTCAATATACTAGTAAGGGCAGCACTTGGTAGAACTTTTGTGCTCTTGGGTTCCTGGTCCAGAGTTAATGGCATAATGGTACCTAGGACTACCAATCTAAATTTTTGGAATGGACAAGTTGACTCATCTGTTCAAATTCCGGAAGGGGTGCATAGGACCACTTTTAAATTTTGAAAATTACCAAATTTAAAAATTTGGTATGGTGGTTTAGGACAATGGTATGCACTTCTGTGAGTTTTGATGCTTCACCTCATTCCCTTTCATGGGTAAAAAATTGCAAAAAATCAAAATTTCTAGAGTTTATCACATTATATGGTTATAGTATATGGTTGACTATAGGAGTCCACTAAAAACTCATTCGTGGCTAAGCGGTAAGTGTACGTGCCTTTGTCGTTGGAGCTCATTTCAATTCCGGTGGGAGCTCATGTGGCTCGGGTTTCACACAAATCAGTAGGTCCAAGTCTTATATAGCCTCGCTGTTGAAAGGGATGTTACACTCCAAATCAACTCAAATATAGGAGTCCACTCGCTTTCCTAAAAAGTTAAGCCACTCATCTTATATTTTGAGATGGGTACATAGGACCACTCCTTGAATTTGACGATTGGGTGATATCAATAAAACGGAGAAGTTACTCATTACGCCCAATTTTGAAGTAGTTACTCGCATTGGTATCAATAAAAAGAGAACTGAGCACTAGTCGTCTCGGCTGACCTCGAAGAAGCCCCGCCCTTTTGAAGTAACCACACCTCTATTCTCGAGCCGAGTAACTACTCCGCGTTTGATATCAATAAAAATCAAAGACTCTTTTGTGATGCTAGTAACTTCTCCAAATTTGTGGAGCAAGCTAAATAGGTGACTCCGTGCGAAATATGGCAGAGTATATGATTGTTTTGCTATGTAGCAAAATTTATAAATTGTACAGAAATGTTGCAAATGGAGATTACCAAAAAAAAAAAAAAAAAAAAACATAGGTTCATGAAAGAAAATGCAGAGTAGTTAGCAACATTTTTTTTAGGAGAATCAACGGAAATTTGGGGTGATGCATTACGTAATGAGGAAAAGATGCGGGTTTTTTTGCGTTACGTGAGTGATCCGGGATTCCAGGTCGAAATGTCAGGGGATTCTGTTGTGGCTCAAAGTACTGTGTCTATGACAACTACAAGTGTAATGGATGCGATTATTGCGAAATCTGAAAATTGATTGTTTCCGGATGTGTGTGTAATATTCAAACAGCAAAGGCAGAGTGGCAAGAACAATATACATTTCCGGGTGCTATCGGAGCACTTGACTATAAACACGTGGCAATAAAGAAACCTATTATTTTGGAGACGAATACGCTAATAGGAAGAGCTCCTTCGTGGCTAAGCGGATAGCATACATGCCTTTGGCATGAGACCCGTGTTCGATTCCCGGCGGGAGCTCATATGGTTCTGATTCCAAGTTAATCAGTGGGTCCCGTCTCATATAGCCTCGCTACTGAAAAGGACATTAAACTCAAAATTAACTCAACTAAACGCTGATAGGAAGAGTATATACATGAGAATGTATATTTTTTATGCCAAGGTGAAAGGGGACACGTATGGTATGGAAAACGCAATCAGATGGACGTGCTTTACGACGTGACTGGCTGGACTATTTAAAAAAAAAGGAAACAAAGGGACCAAGTGTCTGATTTCGTTCTTAAAGCCAAACAATCTTGGACAAGACCTTGGACAACACGTGATATGCACTTGTCGTGCAAATCTTGATATTGCTGGATTCCAATCAACATCTATCAGTTCCAAGAGGTTCGTTCCCGTGGTTTCAGTATTACTTTCTTGTTTCCCGTTTTCTTTTTCAAATTAGTTTTTTTTTTTTTTTTTTTTTTTTTTTTTTTTAATGCTTGCTCGGATATTAAAGATTCTCTTTTGGATTTGTGTCTCATTTGTAAATGTATTTGATATTTCGTTGCATTTCACTGTAATTGCCTTCAAAGCTTCGGCTTTCCTTCGTTTACTTTCTGGTAACTGTGACTTTGAAACTACTACTGGAACTTTTATAATATCTACAAATGCACTTTAATTGAAACTGTCGATGCTACTTGTCCCTTCCATGGCGTTTAGGATACTGCGCCAGAAGTTACCCACAACGAAATGACTGCCCAACAGATGGAAGAAATGAGTAACTACTTCTTTTATTGATACGACTCAGTGCTACGTGGAGAGGAAGCGCGAGTAAACGTTCATAAATCTGGAGCAGACTAGACCTGAGTAGTGGTTTGTTTTATTGATATGAAATTGAGGGAGGAGATTACTCCAGGTGTAGTTACTCCGATTCTCGAGCAGGACTTCTCAGGAGTAGTTACTTATTTTTATTGATATCACCCATTGTCATAAACTAAATTATGGTAAATATTCTCTAGGATACAAATAGTTATTTTTGTAAATTTACGTTGTTCATTTTGTTACCATTCATAGTTACAAAATTGCCAAAAATCCTCAGTTGTAGGTTTTCCACTTTACCCTATTTCATGAAGTTTAATAGTATTATGTGTTTCTTTGGATGAGTACAAGGATCAATTCTTTTTGATAGAACATGGGTACATTGATGTTTCCTATTAAAATTTGGGATGGGTACATTGTCCCACTCCTTAAATTTGGAATTTGTGACAAAATAAAATTTGGTAAATGCTTCCTGGAACTCGACTGTAAATTTGGTTGTTGCTGTTCGTTCCTCTTTTTTAAAAAAATGTTAAAAATTAAAAATTTGAAGGTTTTGACCTATTATATTCTTTTTGATAAAGCTTTAGTGTATTATATGCTTATATAGATGAATACAGGAGTTAATTCTCTTTCATAAGACATGAGTAATTTGATGGTACTTTCACAAAACTTTAGGGTGGGTTGGGTACATTGGCATACCTCATAAATTCGGAAATAGTCAAAACAGTAGATACTGGTAAATGTACTCTAGGGCTTGATCTGTTCTCTAGGACTTCTGTAAATTTGATTGGTCCAGTTTATCTTGTTTTATGAATAGATAATTGTCAAGAATATATTGTCAAAAGGAATGCTTTATATTTGCCGAGAGTTTTCATTTTTGACGGAAAAATTTAATTACCAAGAGACGCGAATTTTGAATGTTGTGCATAATGTTTACTAAGATAAATTGTAACATTCAGGCGAGGATCCAAGAGGGGCTATAGGGGCTATAGCTCTCCTTGACGCTCAGGTATACACTAGATAAAATGAGCTTAAATCCTGCTTTACACTGGATAAAGCGGCAAACTATGGTTTAGCCCCTCCCTTTATCATATCTGGGGCCCGCCACTGCATATGATCAGATGGATTAATACAAGGTTCCGTTGTCTTTCGTTGGACAAAGTACCTGAAGTTTCGGAAGAAGCACATTTGACCCACTCTTAAATTTTGGAAATTGACCCACCTTTTTTTGTAAATTTGGATGGTTAAATTTGAATCATTTGATAAGTAAAAATTGTCAAAATTCAAATTTGAGGGGTTTTACTTAATACATCATCTTAACACTTTGAAACTTATTGACAACTTATAGTCTAAGGTCTTTGATGTAAAATTTTAGGATTGAAACTTGATTTTTTTTGCAAAAGTTTTCTTTAAATTTTAAATTTTAATTTTTAAATAGCTGATTTTTTAAAACTTTAGTTTCAAAATTTTTGAACCCTAGTATTGTAGTTACGACTAATAGTCTAAGAACATTGGTTAAAGTTATTCTTGGAGCAATCTGATTTGCTGATCAGTTTCAAATCTTTGTTTAAAGTTTTTTTGGAAAGCTTTGTATTAAATGTTTAGTTTCAAAAATTTTAAAACCTTAGTATTGTAGTTACGGCTCACATCTTAAGGTTATTGGTGGAATAATTTAGGACTTGAAATCAGATATGGAAAACCTGAGATTGATTCCAAGCTGGACTCATGCATTCTAATTCGAGTTAAGCTATAGGTTGACGTCTCACATAGCTTCGTAGGTGAAAGGGAAGCTCAATTCAAAATTAAATCACAATAAAATAAAATTTTGAGAAAGGTCCATCAATTTACTCATATAACTATGAAAGAAAATTGACTCCTGTATTCATCTACAAGAGAATATAATAGGTCAGAAACCATCAAATTTTGAATTTTTAACAACCTTTTATCCATGAAAGGGAAGGAGTAGCACCAACCAAATTTACAGAAATATATATTCAAGTTCCAGAAAGCATTTACCATATTTTGTTTCTTCACAAATTCCAAATCTAAGGAGTGGGCTAATGTACCCATCCCAAATTTTAATAGCAAGCATGAATGAATCCATGTTCTATCAAAGGAAATTGATCCCTGTACTCATAAAAAAAAGAAACATATACTACCATAAAATTTCATCAAAGAGGATAAATGAAAAACCTACAACTTTTGAATTTTTGTCGCTTTTTTAACCATGAAAGGGAACGACATGGACCACCAAAACTTACAGAAGTACGTACCATACCCCTATATTGCCATACCAATTTTTTAAATTTGGTAATATCCAAAATTTAAAAGTGGTCCTATGCACCCCTCCCGGAATTTGAACGGATGGGCCAACGTGCCCATTAGAAAAATTTAGATTTGTAGTCCTAGGTACCACTATGTCATTGACTCTGGGCCAGAAACCCAAGAGTACAAAAGTTCCACAAAGTGCTACCCTTAATAGTATATTGAGTCACATAATACCACAGAGTTGCCGCTAAGTTTCGGATTGGACACAGGCATTGCGGATCAAACGCTTTTTTGGGGCATCCATCGAATATAGAAATTGGCCGTGGATAGAAATCAGTGATAGAAATCAGAAATCAATGATTCATACGACCATATGACACGTTTCTAGTCATCAACGGTCTATGTTGCATGTTCACGGTACTATTTGCGTCTGCTAGGCATTATGGTCCTTTATCTGGAGTTTTATCCGTGCAACCCGAACCCATACATTCATATCATGTATCTTGTGGCGGATTTTGATTGTCAACGTAGCAGCAGCGGCTCTCGACGATGCAGCTTCAGTTCTTCCGTCACTTGCATTGCAGTCGCGCAATGGTTCTGAATTACAGTCCGCTTTAATGTTCGTCAGAATCTGTCACTGAGGGCTTTCTTTCGACCACTATTCCTCTTCGCTGATGTGTTTTGTAGGCTATCATCACCATGGATACTGCCATTCTCAGCATACACAACACACTTCCCACTTTTATCACACTCGTACCCTATAATCGAGCGCTAACAATACACTCTCTTTGGAAATCAGAGAGGGCGTCCATTTTACACTATCAGTGCCTGTCCAGTTGATTGCACTCTTCCGTTCTACTGCTCATCACGTAGTATGGAGTTTGCCCTAACACGACACCTTCAACACTCCGGTGCTGCGGTCTCTGCCTGATTGTTTCCAACCCAGACATCAGACGTATATTCCTAATCATACGTACATATGATATATTCCAGAATAGATTCAGTCTCACTCTTGTCTAAGGTTGAGAGAGTTTTCAGAGGAAAAAAGAAGAATTTTACGACTTTGAGGTTAAAAATTGGAAAATATTGATTTTCGGAATTTACATATAACATACAGTAATATGATTTCACATATGTAGTAACGTTGAATAATTTTATTTAGAAACTAACATAATTGCAACACACAAAATATATAAAGGTATATTACAATGCTCGGTTGAAACTCATGTAGTGCGGATTCCACATTAAACTGTAGATCCTAGTATCATATAGCCTCGATGTTGAAGGGAACAATGAATTCAAATTGAAATAACCAGTAAAATACACAAATCTTTGTTGCATTTTAAATTGCATTCAAAAACTTCTTTGCACTTCTTAACAGTCTCATTTCCTTTGTTTATAACGTTCAAAAAATCCTTGGAGGGGATATCACAGCTCACACCCACTTGAAGTTTTGCTTTACGGTCGACCAAAACTCTGATGTGATGGAAATGGTGTTCACAGGTGAAGGCTAAGATGCTGATACCAAATTATCCTTAAACATAAGGTTCGCGTGTCAGTTAGATATCAGATAAAAGCAGATCCTGTTGCGTTTTCAGTCTGAACACAAGTTACATTGCTGGTTTACATTGTTTACAGCGTGTGAGAATACAGTTCCTCTGAAGAATTGCTTTTCTAGAATCGAGACGAGACGAGAAAGAATTCTGTGAAAATCGAAACGAGACAAGCTTTCTACAAAATTTATAACATGAAGGCAGAAAACCTTAGTTCTTGTCTCTTCTTGTGAGAAACACTACCTTGGTCATCAAGGAATGAAATCAAAGAGTTCTGAATCTTCTTCGATGAATTGATATATTTTACTGCAATCGAAAACTATTTTCAAAAAAATTCTAAGTACGGTTGCTTCATTATGACCCTCACATTAGAGTATGTTGAAATATTTTTTTTAAGAAAAAGTACATAATTACGTTTTCAGATAGATATTAATATTTTACTTTTATATTGAGTTCCGTGATGTTTAACTTCTTTCAATGTCAGTGCTTTGTTATCATCGGATTTCTTTGTTTTTTTTTAAAAAAAAAAGTATGTTGTAATCACAAAGCAAAAATATTTCGTTGATTGTAATCGTTAACTTAGATGTAATTTTATGAAAATATTTCTTTTATGTTTGATAATGAAATGTGTGAATATTATATATAATCAGCAGTATAGGTTATAAAATTATCATAAAAACAAAGAAGGTGTAAATGTACTAGTTACAAATGTGAGAATTACATTTCCATCTATGAAATAGAATCTTCCAGTATTCCTAAGTACGTACCTTGACCTGACCGTGTACCGGATGTTTTCTCTTAAAAGAAAAAGCTCTTAATGAGAAAAATGTTATAATTTTGATTCGTCGATAAGTAAAATGTTTACAGATAAGGAACAAGATTAGGTACAAAATAACATCAGTAATTATCATTATTATTATTATTATTATTATTATTATTATTATTATTATTATTATTATTATTATTATTATTATTATTATTATTATTATTATTATTATTATTATTATTAGAACAGTTTTGAAAAACAAAAAGCAATTTTTCGCTATGTGCTACAATTTACCGATAACTATAACCCTTAAATAACACATTGACTCTACATTTAGCGGTAAAGAGTGTAGAACTCTAAAAACGAAGTCTTAGTTAACCTTAAAAATAAATTTGATTTCACGATTGTCTGTACTTTAGTTTTTCTCGCGAAAATTTGCACATTCTGTACCTGAGAAAATGAAACCGTAAGAAACGTTGATTCATTAACACTTGTTAATTTGGCTACCTGCCTGTTCTGAAACTCAATCTCGTGGAAGCAACGTTTCTAGTCTCAAATTCACCTCCCTAAGTTGTACAGTCCGAAACAATATTAAGTATAGGTTGGAGGTATCATTTCTGAATAACAATATAGTGAACATAGTTAACGAATCTCTCAAGATGTTAGGGTTCATAAATGATACTGGAAAGGAGTTTTACAATAGTACCACGCTAACAAAACTGTATTATTCCTATGTCCAATCATAACTGGAATATGCTGCTGTGATCTGGAAGCCATCACAACAGCAATACCGACACCAAGTGGAAAAGGTCCAATCTAAATTTATCAAATACTTGGCATACAAGAGAACTGAAATCTATCCATCCTACGAAAACTACCTAACATTAATAGACAACTTCTGTATTACTACACTAGAACGAAGCTGAAACGTAATAGATCTCATTTTTCTCCATAAAATAGTACAAAACGAGTTTAATTGTACGAATCTGATTTTCATGTCCCGACACTTAAAACTCGTGTTGATAACTCTGGCCAGTTCTATTGCAAAAAAGAAAGGACAAACGTATTATTGAAATCACCAATCTGGAGAATATGTTGTTATGTATCGAACACAAAGAAATTGACATATGTAATATGAACTCTATGCTTTAGAAAACTATTGTGAATATATTATGTAATACACCAACACTATAATTGGGCTTATGCCTGTTGTGTTGATGACAAATAAATAAATAAATTATACCTTCAACTTATACTTAATATTGTTTCTGACTACACATCCAGTGGCTAGGGTATTTTACTAAAGGGGCATGATCCTTTACTTCTTAGAAGAACCTTATCTGTTCACGTTTCTAATGGGAGACACAATGTCTTACAAGGTTCATTCGCTAAGTGTTCCTCGGAATTCGTGTAAAATTGATTCAAATGCGAAGTTCTTAGTGGCCCATATGGGTAATTTGCATATTTATGGGCCTTCATATAGCCGGAATTCAATCATACACCACTATAACACAAAATTGCTTTTAGTTTCTTTAGATGCAACTGGACATGAATGTGGGCACTCACTCCGGCCGCCATATTGGATTCAACTTTCGGTTTTTCAAATGGGAATAGGTGCATGTGATACTTCAAATTCATGTACAATTTTCTCGAAAATTCACTGGTGTAGTGAATTTTACTGTAGTTTGTATCATTTGGAAGGTATTGCATGTTAAATCCCTCCAGGCACTTCTCGAATAGTCACTGCACAGTAATATCAGTTACGCTTACGTTTTTGATGTTGACAAATCAAAACAATTTCTAACTGGAAAAATACTGTAGGTTTAACAAACTCTTTCAACATTGGTGTCATAATCTTATTACATTTCTGTGAGTGATTGTTATCACTTTCCTCTTATACTGCGTATAACAAGGAAGTATTGTATTACGGTCAAAATACCTAATGTCAATCCAAATACGACCAGATTTGTGTGACGACCTACTATTTCCGTATTTATGTCCGTTTTTCTGTATGTAACGTTCAGATAATATTTCGTCAACAATAAATCACGTAAAAGATTACATATACATATGGTGCCCTGCACAACTTTCTATTTTGTTCAATATTCGTGAAGTGCCTGACATTTAACATGCAATACCTTGCAAACGGTACAAGCTACGGTAAAATTCACTACACCAATGAATTTCCGAGAAAATTTCATATGAATTTGATGTATCACTTGCACCTATTCCGGGGGGCGCGGTGGCTCAGTGGTAGAGAGTTCACCTCCGGAGCTTATTGTCCCTGGTTCGATCCCAGCAAGCGCTGTGTGGACTTTGTGATGGACAAACATCGTGCTCGTGGATTTTCTCGGGGTTCTCCCGTTTCCTCCCACTTTCTTCATTCCACTATTTCATTCATTTCTCATCTTCACCGTCTCCTTTAGCCTAATCGATATAACTATGGGACGTAAAACTCAAAGATTTCATTTCATTTCATTTGCACCTATTCCCATTTGAAAAACCGAAAGTTGAACCCAATATGGCAGCCGTGGTGAGTCACACGTGTCAGAGGAGCAGTATTTGATCCAATTTCTTTTGCATATGCCCACATTCAGGTCCAGTTACATCTAAAGAAAGTAAAAGCAATTTTGTGACCGAGCGTTATAGTAGTGTATGACTTACTGTTAAAAATACTTTCTTAAATCTGAGAAATCGTTTCTTATCTGTGTATCGAGAAGATCTTTTCTTAGAAATAAGTGTTTGAAACTCTCATTAATGAGAAATGAAGAAAAGTAGAGGAGGTTGTATAGAGTCCAAAGCAAAATGAGAAAATTTTCTGTTACTTTCCTTATGAATGAGAATTGTTAAGTGCAGATAAGAAACGGTTTCTCAAATTTAAGAAATTATGTTTTACAGTGTTGAATTCCGGATATATGAAGGCCCATAAATATGCTAATTACTCATATGTGCCACTAAAATTAGTGAAATACACATTGAGCCGCGGAGAACTTTGGATTTGAATCAATTTTACATGAATTCCGAGGGGATACTTCGCGAATGTATCTTGTTAGAGATGCCTGTCCCATCCTTCTACCCCCTCCCCCTCATGCAGTTGCGCATAGAAATCCACCTGTGGTATAATTGATCTTAAGAATTTCTTACTGTTAAAGTCTCTTTCAGAACATCTTTTTCTGAGCTCTTCGTGGCTGTATGGTTAGATTACACATCTTATTCGCAGGAGATGAGAGTTCGATTCCCGGTTTTGTCACTACTAATAGATACCTACTTCACTGGCGACAGTATAATAATTCCTAGGAGAACTTTAGCTCTTATCACAGTACTTATTGTTACAAAAAAATGTTCAAATGAAACACTAAGTGATGATTATTATATAAGGTTTATTTTCTGAAGATGGAAACAAGTGACATTTTGAATAAATAAAACAAATTTAATTAATTCTTCAGTATTCTTAATTATAATTGTTGAAAAAAGACACTTCACAGAAAGATATTGCTCGTGGAAAAAGTTACATTTATGAATCTATTATGCCTTATTTCTCATCTATATATAGTTTTGTTTTGTACATATACTACCTTAACATTAAATTTTGTTTATTAGTAACTGAATACAACTTTTATTAACACAATCCATTTTAAAAGTAACTACATAATAGTTTATTAATAGCCCGTACCTATAGCCTTCTCTGGCTTATCACAATATGTATTAAAACTTTATTTTTAGTGTGATTGAGGTATTGCTTTCGTTCGTATACTTTATAAAACTTCTTGAGTTATACATATATATGACACTTTGATAACTATTATCTCACCTGGGTATTACGTTTATTCTATCTTAAACTATGCTCAAAACTATTGTTGTAACAAGAAAGTGCGGTGGTCTCAAAAGAGTAAGATATGATAATACAGATTCTTCGGCCCGCTATACACTATAGGATAGATCATAGGAAATCTCTTACGATTTTTCCTAGAGTCAAAATCTCAACATGTATGGCATCAGATCGCATGTCATTTCCTATGTTCTGAACTATCTTATACGATTTCTCTTGTTTATAGCACACGCTATTTAAGAAAAAAAAAATCTTAAGATTTCGATTTAAGCGGCGTCAGGTCAGAGAAAGTGAAAACAAATTAGTTTTCTCCTTATACATATCGCCTTGAAATAAAGTACTATTTATAAGTTCTCATATGGAATTTAAATATTAAATCTATCCTATCTAAATCCAATTTTCTACTTGAGATTAGGTCTATTTGATTGGATTCAAGTCTTTTTGTTAAGAGGATATGTTAGAAGGGACCGCATTAACCAAGGATATTATAAAATAGAGGATCTGCCCATACGTATCTTCATCATGAGAACTCAATGAAGCCAAAAAACAACCGAGCATCGTCTGAGCCCGAACGTCTGATTAGCTACTCTCGTTTCCGCCAAGATTGTTGACTCGAAACATTGCGATTTTAGTGGCGCGGAGTGGGTAGAGTAGGTGTGGCGAAGCTGTGACGTATGGCTTCATGATTTTGTTGTATGGGCAGATCCTCTATTTTATAATATCCTTGGCATTAACAGTGTGTCTCCATGTATTGCTGTAGACAAAAGAACATGTAACTGATACGTTCTTAAACAGTTGACTGTTAAAAATTACATTATAAAACCATGCTGTCCATTCATAATATGCTGTCCAATAATTGCACAAGTGTTGTAAAAGTAATCATGTAGCCTATCCACGGAACATTCAGTTCTTCACTTCTTACAATACTTTTAAGTGCAAGGCTTATCAGTACTCACATTATCGCCTAAGTTTAAAATAAATAGTAAATTAAGAGCTTATTTACACAATATTTTCTTGTACAGTCAGCAATAAGAAAACGCACTATTTCCATAAATGTTGTTTACTGAATAACTTCACCATGTATTAAGATTTTCGTTACCAAGAGAAAAGCATATTGAAATTTGCCTAATTGTTTAGAACTAATAGACAATTGAAATTAAATATTTAGTTTAACGTCCCACTATTATATTCTATTGATTAAAGGGACGGATGATAAATGCAATTGAGCTATGATGTAAGAATGGACGTGCCAAGTAATTTCATTTCTTCGGGTGACAACGGAAGTGCAAGATTTCCGAAGTTGCATTTCCTGACGTTCCTGATCTTTGGTCTATTTACTACTTAACGTTCCTTGTTTTGAAAATTTAGACAAAAGTCGCAATTCTCTCTGTTCATATTAATGATTATACGTTAAGGTAAATGGGTTCAATATGTTGCACATTTCTTAGGGATCCACCTTAAACGCCGGAAATGCGTTATATTAGACTCATTCATTGGTAAGATAAAGTTGGAAGAACCTGAAAAATCTCTCGGCCACGGTGTTGTCCATAATATGCTCACATCGGATTTTACCATGGACTATTCGCACAAGAGGGGACCGCATTAACACTGTGTCTCCATGAATTGCTATAGACGAAAGAACATGTATCTGATAGTTGCGTTCTTCAGCTGTTGACTGTTATAGATTACATTACAAACCCTTGCAATTAACCATAACTCTCACAAATTAACTGAGGATTCAGATAAATTAATTTCTGAATATAACACCACAAATAAAGAAATACGCCGAGATTACCAGACCACACTCTATTGTAATTTCTGTGACGAGCATTGTGCATGATGAAGACGCTACTAAAATACCGAAACCGTAACAGAATTTGGTCTACTTTAGATGCAGTAGTTTGTTCAAGTCATCTGAATAAGAATTGGAAAAAGGACAGAATATGAATTTTGAAATTGAAAATAAGTAGAATACTGAAACAGGTAACTCAAAACACTCTCAGTGATAATAAAAAAAATAGAAAAATTAATATTTAACCCTATACATTACGTACAAAATCAATCATCCGTATATACACGCACACACATACATACACACACACATTTATCTACGCTTAATCACAAATCAGTCTTTGTTACTGTTAATTCGGGAGGCGCACTCGTCTTATCTTCCTTTCTCCATACAGGGTGAGTTCCGTCACCAGATGAAAGGACTTTACTCTTGATCAGCTGGGGACTCGCTGTTTTGAGATCGTAGGCCCATCCTAGCCAAGCGAAGAAGTCGATAAAGGCGGCAGTTAAGTTGAAGCTGTAATCTCCTAACTCAGCAGTCTTGTAGTCCCAGGGAAACACGTGGTGGTAGTTGTGCCAACCCTCACCAAGTGCTAGAGCCGCCACTGAGATATTTTGTGCTGGGCTGATCGTTCTGTTTGAAAGAAGAAGGATTTTATATTTTAGGTACTTGTGTAGAATACACGTAGACAACTGAACATCTGCAAGCGTTTAGGCTATCTGTTTCTGCTACAGGCTGCATTAGAATTAGTTCACTGGGTACAAAGTCATGACCCAAGTGAAAGATACGGAGTGCTCCAATTTCTTACAATAGACTTATACATAATAAAAATGCTGTGACCGGACCATAAAGAAGATGCTCTTGCAAACTCTCTACTAGTTGGGAAGGTTAGAAAATGATTATCAGTTATCGCATCAGTCAAGTGTTGTCCACGTGAAATGAGATTCGGTTGTTGTATTAAGTAGGTTGAATACAGAGTGTTTCAAAATGAATTTCAGGATTTTAAGGCTTTGTAGTATGTATTACATTTAACGTACAATTATAATACATCAAATTAAAGAGCAACTCAAACAGTTTTTGCTACAAGTGTTCAATGTAAGCACGATTCGTCACAAGGTACACTCATGTCCAAAATGATTGTCGCATATCTGTAACTGTCTTCTTGTAAGAATATAATTTGATAATGATTTTGCAGGGTACTTTTAATATTGATACTATGTGTATAATCGGGAAATGTATATTTGTGGTAAATTTCATAGGCGATCATTTTGAAGGCAGAATATCTATAATGATAATAATAATGATGATATGTATGTATCTTGAAACTGGAGGTTTTAAGTATTAGTTTCCTCAAAATTGTGTTTTAGCTACATAAACAATGTACCACAAGTATGCTTGTAATTTTACAGTGACACATAAGCTTTAATTTTTTAAATAGTTTTGATTTTAAAGGAATTAACATTTGTTTGGCCAATTGTTTTCTTCAGAAACTAACTAAATGACTACAGAAGCTCGCTAAAAGTGAATAAACACTTGTGAAATTATGACTAAATTTATAGATAACAAAATCCTTATTACAAAAAGGAAACGTCGAGTCCATGAGTAACGATAATTCGTAATAGTTAACAGTCGTCGCTCCGTTACGTTTGCTGCCTTTATTTGAAAATGGCTATTGATTGTACCGAATATAAACGTGTTTTGCTCTTTATTCTTAAGACACAAGACTATTAAATGTAAATAAGATAGCTAATATTTTTTTCAGACTACTCAATCATCCCCACTCCTTTGCTTTAAAATTGATTAAAAATGATTAACAGTTTATTTTTCCCTACACGATTGATAAAACTTCTATATGTTGCACAATAACTTTCGTTTAAAATAATAATAATCGATTTTGATATGATATGATGTTCTATGAGATTTTTTTTAAATATCTAAAATCCCTACGGCTTGGGGTTAAAATTATGAAGAGTTATCGTGAGTAGTGAGTTAACCTTCATTACTTCACCTGATATACCCCACAATAACCCTCGAAAATATACATTCATATATTAGATTTAATTACAATTTGGCTTACATTATTTCTGAGGCTAATTAGTCCCATTACTTGCATTTGAAATCGGTTAATAATGAGGGAGTGTATTTATTGCCTCTCCTTCATGTATTTAAAAACAAACATTCTTCGAGAGGGAAAAAATAGTAACAATTATTCCACTGTCATGTACCGTGAGTTTAAAAAAAAAATTGATGAAAATCTAAAAATAGATCTTTCGCTTGCTTGCTATGTACAGCATCAAGAATTATTGAGGTTTATGACCAACAAAACTCTTGTATTAGAATATGGTGTGAAAATATATCGTTAACAATCTCGGAGTTACATTTTCGTAAAAAAATGTATTTCCAAGCAACAAGAACAAAGAATGGTCTTTCAAAATGATAGAATGTATGCTCATTTATATAAGTATTTATATAAGATACTACTACGATAAAAAATTATAATTCAGATCGGTAATATGCAACACAAGTGTTTTTGCAACTGTAAAAAGACAAAATAGAATCTGTGCAAAAATGTTGTATAAGACCTATTATGTTTTGAAATGAATGTGAGCTTCTATTCCCATAGTTATGAACATTGGAATATTGAGGTCAAGAGAACTTTACAAACAGAAGAAACGTTTGATGCTTTTCTGGTGTCATGATTAATTTAATTATCGTGATAAGATCCAGATGAATTGCATACACATGAAGAGTTTTGCAAAAGATACTGCATACTTATACGTTACTGAATAGTGTTCACGTAACAATGGTTTGAAAGTGCCAATTCACAGTATGAGACATGCATACAACTTTAGTTCCTCAATACTAGAAATGTGAAATTTAATTGGGTTGTTCAACGCTATTTTTTTTTTTTTAGGCCTAACCGATTCTTTCAAGAGATAAATTTAGACTAACTACACAAAACAATTAAAATTTTATAAGATAAGTAATTTTATAAGATTGTTTTAAGTGTTAATATAATTTTAAGACTATAAATCTTATCTTAAATTCTTTGTTTTGTTTTTAATTAAACTGAAAGCTTGAATATTTTAATAACGTAACGAAGAGAATTATTGTGCATAATTATCTACATTATGTTTTATATTAGTTTTCTCATTTTCTTCCTTTTATATATATATATATATATATATATATATATATATATATATATATATATATAAGTTATTGTTGTGTAATTGTTTTATTTTATCACAAAGCAATGTATTCTATTTCACAATTTCTTTGAAGCATTGAAGTTATTCTGTTTGTATTGTATTGTATTGAAATTTAGCATCGTTTTCAGCAGCAAGGATGGCTATATGAGATAGTTTAATGTGTAACCCGAATCACATTGGCCTCCGCAGGGATTGAATCCGGTCTTCCACGCCGATAATAATAATAATAATAATAATTCTTTACAGTAGTTAATAAGGAATACGATTATTGGCTGCTACAGAAAGATTTAGATACAGTTAATCGTTGGTGCGAAAATAATTTATTAATGATCAACTCTGAGAAAACTAAATATATGACATTCACTAATGAAACTCAATATTTTGTTAGCAAATATAAAATTAATTGAGTAACAGTAAACAAAGTAAAACAAATTAAAGATCTCGGTATTTTGTATGATAGACAATTAAAATTTGGTAATAATATAAGTGATATAGTGCCATCAAACAGAAAAACAATAGGTTTCATATTTTATCAATGGCTTGATTTTATAAATGGTTGTTCTTACGTCTACCTTTATAATACACTTGTTAGATCCAAACTTGAATTTGGTTCAGTTGTCTGGGACAGTTTATCTAACACGCTTGTTAACAAAATCGAAGCTGTTCAGAAATGTTTTATAAGGCTACTATGTTATAAAATGAAAAAGTATTACCATTTACATGATTATGAATATTGGTTAACCTTTTGGAGACTTCAATCCTTATCGGAAAGGAGGAAATTTATTGATAAATTATTTATTTATTCAAATTGTGTTGGATAACAAACATACGAGCGAATATTACTTAGAAAATCTAGGAATGAGAGTGCCGATATATAGTGTTAGGAATCGATCTACATTGGTTGCATTAAGTTCAAAACGTGAAATACTAAGAAGGATGACAATGTCTTACAATTTAAAATGAACATATATTAAGAGAAATAACAGTGTATTTCTTACAAAAATTAAATTGTTTTAATTTTATGACATGTTTTATAGCTGGCAAACTTGATTTTATTGTTATTGTATATTTTCAGTGTATTTCTATGTTATAATCTTTTATTCAAAAAACCAATCTTTCATGTTAAAACATGAC
Organism: Thermobia domestica; assembly: GCF_964235325.1. NCBI lineage: Eukaryota > Metazoa > Arthropoda > Insecta > Zygentoma > Lepismatidae > Thermobia > Thermobia domestica. Next base: position 267,777,948 of record NC_137463.1, read on the forward strand.
GATAAGTAACCAAATTTTTGCATACTGGATGTGCACTTTCAAACAAGATTGACTCATTCTCCTAAACGATAATTAATTGAAACTTTAATTTGCATAGTTTTGTTAACTGTATATTATGAACTTGACTATTTTTTTAAATTTTGTTTTTTGTAACAGTTTGAACCTCATAACTCTAATATATTAATCTTACGACAAAGGCTTTAACCTGTTATAATAGTCATATTGTATTATTTTTTTCTGGTCTGTTTAAAATGATTATACTAATAGTTTTAACATAGTGATGTATTTTTTCCCATAAGTTGTTCACAACACTTAAATTATTATTATTATTATTATTATTATTATTATTATTATTATTATTATTATTATTATTATTATTATTATTATTATTATTATTATTATTATTATTATTTGGAAGAGAGAAGGAGATTAGTTTTGTCTTTCTACAACACCGAGACTATAAAGGGCAGAACTCTCTATTAACGTAGGCTCCAAACCACGGCCGGAACTTGAATCGGGTGCATCTGGAGGGTCAACAAACCATCAAAATAACCACTTCCACAGTATAAGCTGTTCCTTACCACATTATTTAGCCTCCAAGATAACCGAATACTGGACCACGCCATAGGTCCCGACATTATTGGTTGGACTTTTACGTCTCTCCTTAGTTCGGAACTTTATAAGACTGGGGTCTATAACTTAATGAAATCCGAACTGCATGAATTTGCTTCGAAAATCAAGTTTGAATTCCTCTTGCAGAAGACCTCGTGTGGTAATCAAAAGGCCACAACGGAAATCATTATTATTATTATTATTATTATTATTATTATTATTATTATTATTATTATTATTATTATTATTATTATTATTATTATTATTATCTAGAGGACACAATGGATCAGAGCTAGACCGCTTATCTCTGGTGCTAGGGGTCCCTAGATCGATCCTACACCAAGTGAAGTTCGTGATGGACAATATCCTGTATGTGAATTTTCTCGGGGTTCTGTTGTTTCCTCCTACATTCTCATTTCACCCAGGACATAATCAATGAACGTAAAAACAGAAATTTTGTTTCAAGTAGTATGCCATGTTATAATGAGCAAATTAGTTAAATGTTCTTTTAATACATATCTGTGTGCCTCTTAAGAACCTAATAACTTAGAGATTTATACTAATTTTATAAAATTTCTTATCCAATATAAAATACAGTATGTTTGTTGGTAACCTGACCTACTACAAAACAGAAGGAAGTCAATTATAAGGAAAAGTATTAATTTACTATTAAGAGTCTTCATCCCGGCGAAATTAAAATATATCTAATTTTACAGTAATTATGTGATATCTTCAAATAGATAAAAGGTAATCGAAATGTGGAACAAGAGAGACCTAGACAATATTATTTTACATGAGAAACCGTTATCACGACTCACTTATCTGCTTTGATTTCGAGCCATTTTGAAAATCGGCATTTATTTTCGCGTTTCTAAACAGCTGAAAACGGAAAGCCACTAGGTGACTTGCGATAACGGTACCTCACGCAAAATAATATTGTCTAGGGTGCTCTTGTTCCATATTTCAATTATCTTTTATCTATTTGAAGATACCACATAATTACTGTAAAATTAGCGGTATTTTAATTTCGCCGGGATGAAGACTCTTAATGGAGGTAGGGAAGATAATGTTCAGATAAGTGCTGGATAACTACATATATATTATTTATACTTACTTGTGATATGGTTTGTTCCCGAACATATGAGCAGCGCTGTTCACAAGCCATGTTGTGTTGAGGGTGGTTGCGTGGCGACCGATGCCTGGTCCAATGAAGGATAAAATGAAAGATTCTCCCCAGAACCACCAGGGGACCATGATGGGTATGAAGTAACAGAAGAATAACCTCGATGCCACGAAGTATCTGTAACACAAAAACATGTTATGTAACCTGTGACAACAGCAGTGTACAACAATCGTAAAGCGCAGTAGCATACGTCCAAGGGGAGATGCAAGCTTCTATAATTCAGGCATTTGTATATTAATATGGTAAAAGTACTCTGTATTTTTTTATAGTATTTTGCTCAAGGAAAAGGGGGCCTACGTCTCTCCTTGCGTACGCCACTGCTGAAGAGTGCTGAGCCTGGGGTTGTCCTGTTAAGTTTTTATATATATATATATATATATATATATATATATATATATATATATATATATATATATATATATTTGCTTTTATTTTAACCAATATATTCTTTAAAAATATATAATTATATTACTATGTAAAGGTAAAACAGTACTTCATACTTTCTTATTTATTTTCAGCAACGTATCCGCATTAAAATCACATTATTTGTGAGGACTGTTTTTTTCTCGTGGTACGCAACTGTATGTAGTACCGGTGCCTTTCTTCTTCAGTTTTCAAAAAATGTGGGGACGGGGATATGATGGTAGAGCTCTTACCCCTGGTGCGTGGGCTCTCTGGTTCGATTCTCGATTAAGTAAGATTGTGGTGGACAACATCGTGTAGTGGGTTTTCTCGGGGTACTCTCACTTCCTCCCGCATTCTCATTCCATCATTCATTCATTTCCCTTAATCACCGCCTCCCTTAGCCTAAAAAGCAGAATCCCGAAACGTTAAACTGAAATATTTGATTTATAGCGAAAAAGTGCAAAAATCCAACAAACTTAAAAGAAAAATTAAACCGACTTCAAAAACTCACCAAAAAGTAGAAATTAAAAACTTTATATATATCCAGTGGCTGATCCAGGATATGATCAAGGGAGGGGATAAACCATAGTTTGCAGCTTTATCCAGTGTAAAGCAGGATTAAAACCCATTTTATCCAGTGTATACCTGAGCGTCAAGGGTGGAGGGCTATAGCCGATATAACCCTCCCCTTGGATCCGCGCCTCTATATATATTAACGAGTTCAACAAAAGTGCTAAAAACAGAAAACAATAATAATACTAAATAATAATAGTAATAATAAATCGCTTAAAAGCAAACATAATTCATTACTATTATCTATAAAAAAAAATGAAGTCCTTCCCAAGCCAAACAAATTTATGCTTAATATAAAATCAGTTTGGAAGGTAATTTCATTAGGTATTACCGGTAATTTGTTTGCTAGCGATTTATTGTTGCATGTAATATGGCTGTTGTTGCAGAATCTCAAGAGAAGATCAATAAGATGTCAGACAATTTGAGGAAGGGCTGTGAAGAATTTGGGATCAAAATAAATGTTAGAAAGACAAAAGCCATGGTGATTGGGACGAAGCGGTTTGTGTCAAATATAGAATTAGGAGGGGATAAAAAATTGAACAGGTGACTAGTTTTCGATACATGGGTAGTATTATTACAGCTGGTATTAACTGTGAATGTGAAATAAAAGCAAAGATAGGAATGGCGAAAGAAGCCTTTAGGAGGAAGAAAATACTATTTTGTGGGGCCTTAAATAAAGACTTGAGAAAAAGATTCATATACTGCTTCCGGTGGAGTATTGTGCTGTATGGGGCAGAAACACGGAAATTACACAAGAAGGATGAAAAATGAATGAAAGCTTTCGAAATGTGGACGTCGAGAAGAATAGAGAGAATTAGTTAGATCGAATGTGAAATGAATGACAGAAATTTTAGATACACTATTATTGAGAAAAGAACTCTTTTAGATATTATTAAAAAGAGGAAGAAAAACTTGTTGGGATATTGCCCAAGAAATAAGTGTATCATAAGAGAGGCAATAGATGGTATGGTGGCAGGAAAAAGAGGGAGGGGACGAAGGAGACTACAATTAATGGACGATATCAAAACAGAAAAATCGTACGTGAAGACGAAGAGGTTAGCGAAAGACTGTGGACCATGGGAGCTTCTTAGTTGCGAAAGTGACCTGCCAATAACACCAGAATACCACATTATTATTATTATTATTATTATTATTATTATTATTATTATTATTATTATTATTATTATTATTATTATTATTATTATTATTATTATTATTATTATTATAGCAAGGATTTCCATACATAAACAAATCCCGAGATATGCATGCAAATATGCACAAAAAATATTTAAAAAATATGCACTAAAATATGCAAAAATGAAATCTTTGAGTTTTACGTCCCACAGTTATGCCGGTTAGGCTAAAGGAGACGGTGATGATGAGTAATGAATTAAATGGTGGAATGAAGAAAGTGGGAGAAAACGGGAGAATCCCGAGAAAACCCACGCACACGGTGTTTGTCCACCACAAAGTTCACTTGGCGGGGGCTGGGATCGAACCCGGGACCCCAATCACCAGAGGTGAACGCTCTACCACTGAGTTCCCGCGGCCTCCGCACTAAAATATGCATTAAATACGTTTCATTTGCACTGAAATACGCACTTAGAAAATACAATTTCAATTTCTCACAAAAATATCTGACCTTGATGACCTCTGCTGCAATGAACTATGAACATCTTCCTTAGGTTTTCTTCTGTAAGCCCTCTGCGTTTATCAGTAAGAAGCGTTTTGTAAGTTCTTTTCTACATCAGCAGAAGTCACTGATGCATATGAAGAAGACCAACTGTCTTCCTGTGTTAAGTTCTCTTCCAATTCCATGTTTTCACCATTAAGTACATTTGCAATGTCACAGATTGTTTTGTACCCGGGATTTTTGCCTAATGCTTGGCAAAATTTGTCTAAAGCAGTGTTACCAGCAATCGAAAGTGAATTATGAGCAACAAACAGCGCGTATCTTTTTTTTTTGTTTTGTTTGTTTACAAAGTGATTCATTTCACTTTAAATATAGCCTACATCCTTGTGATATACTCCGAAATATGTTAGTATGCAGCAATAAAATTCGGAAATGTGGAGAATCCTGCAAAATTTACGAAATATGAATGCACATCGAAATTCACTCAAAATATGCACTTATATGCGCTATCATATGCATCTCAAACGATTCCTTACAAGTCTATCGGAAAGAAAATATACTTTCCATATGTTTCTGCACGTTACTATAAACATGCATTTTGCATGAAAATCTGGGCTATAATTATTATAATATTCTACCTTATACAAGGATGTTATAAAATAGAGGATCTGCCCTTACAACAAAATCTTAAAGCTTAAAGCCATACGTCACAGTGGGGCCGCGGTGGCTCAGTGGTAGAGCGTTCACCTTTGGTGCTTGGGGTCCCGGGTTCGATCCCATCCCCCGCCAAGTGAACTTTGTGGTGGAGAAACACCGTGTGCGTGGGTTTTCTCAGCGTTCTCCTGTTTCCTCCCACTTTCTTCATTTCATTCATCACACATCATCATCGTCTCCTTTAGCCTAACCGGCATAACCGTGGGACGTAAAACTCAAAGATTTCATTTCCATACGTCACAGTTTCGCCACCCCTACTCTGCCCACTTCGCCCAATAGGATCACAATGTTTTGAGCCAACAATCATGGCGGGAACGAAAGTAGCCAATCAGACGTGCCGATGCTCGGTTGTTTTCTGGCTTCATCGATTTAATAGGATGAAGATACATATGGGCAGATCCTCTGTTTATAACATCCTTGACCTTATATCTACAGCTTTTGTTTGAAGTTAATTAGTATTTATTTTTTTAAAAAAAACTTTTTATTCTACAAAAAATGTATTCCTTATTATAAATACATCGCTAATCAACACACAGTACTAATAATAAAAGCAAAGAGTCGTGAACAAATAAAAATAATAATACTAATAGTAAATTCTATCTATAAATGCGTAAATAATTTTGTATTATATAATGTTTGAGTAAAAACTATATGAAGTTTATAGGAAGGCACTTAAATTCTCTGATACATCGTGCATTTTGTTAGTGCCACTACCAGAAATAACCATAGACTAGTTGTATAAATGTAAAGAATAAAGAGATCGTACTTTCTGTCGAATCTGACAATGGGATCTGCTTCAATGTCGCTCAAATCGACGCTCCGTCCTTTCTCGATGACGTCAGGATGCTTGGTCATCATCAGCCATCCTACATGGGAGAAGAAAAACCCTCGATTGGCGTTGTGAGGGTCGGCGTCAGTCTCACTGAATTTATGGTGTACCCTGTGGTCTCTCACCCAGTCGAAAATCGAATTCTGAAACAACAAAATATAATTATTCTATATGCATATAGTCAGCAACGTTCACTTACCTACACAATCGCCAAACGAACTAAACGGCGTGACAAACATTTTGGCAGTTGAAGGCGGCGCTCCAACTTCCCTTTAAATGCTGCTAGTAAATGAGAGTTCAGCGGTATTGCCACGTTTATTTTGTACACATCTACGTCTATCCTCTGCCAACTGATCGCGCTGTAGTTCGTCTGCTTAGCCATAGCCACACCCCTTAGCATTAGGCAACATCGCGTCAGAGCTTGCGTTTTATTCGTTTAGCTGAAATGCCAAGATGTTTGTCACAGGCTTTAATTTTCTTTTCAAAAGTTACCATTAGTGAGTGGAGAAAATGTTTACTCTAGTAATAATGATTACAGAACGCAATTCGCCGATTTGCTAATATATGGATACCTAATTAGCACCGTTCGTTGCATGCACAGACGCAACACATTAAAAAGAAGAAAAGAAAGGAAGACAGAGCAATGGGTTAATGAACTTCCAGTTTTATTTGAGGAAGTGTTGCCAAAATTCGTATTATGATAGAAACCTCCACTTCTACATTAGAGTAAGTCGGCTAGAACCCACCTTCGGACAGAACACTCAAACGTAGAGATAATTATACAAGGTCTTAACGAACTCCGTGTCATAAATCTGGGAGGTAATTCTGTACACCAAAATACGAAAAAATGGTCATGTGAACATACTGTATATTCTAAACCACATAGTTTCCGAGCGAGAAAGCTGCCGAAAACGGGAAGAAAACAGATGTACTCAATGACTGTGCAAGAAATTCACCAAAAGTATGAAGTAAAGGTAAGTGAAAATAAACATGGACAGAAGAGAAACAGGAACTGGTTGTCGGCAAGTGGATATTGTAATCCCAAGGCCAACATGGCGGAAGAGTTTAAATGTTATGCGTGGTTGCATAATCAGAGGGAAGATTGATTATGCAGACATGTAAGGAATCTCGCAGATAGAAATCATTTATGGGCTACGGTACAAACGCAAGGATTGTTATATATTTGTGGCGTATGTCCGTCATAAGGTGGAGGTGTGGCATCTCTACCACGGGAATGAAGTAACTGGGAGGTGGAAATCTAGAACACAATGTATAACGTTGGGGAGGATTCAGGGAGCTGTACACGAAATGGAAATTAATTTGTACACAATGAATACGGATTTCGAGAACAAAAGGAAAATGTCTACGCGTGAAACAATTGACGAAAGCAAGAGTAACTGTTGTTGTATTGGTTGTATGGCCGAGTGGTAAATGGAGTCGACTCTGGGAAGAGAAAGGCCGGGAGTTCGAAAACCGCAATCGACGAACCTCTATGAAGGTTTTAAACATAATTCTCAGCTTTTTCTTACAATACTTTGCATCATGTAACATTAGGATTATGTAATACTTTTCCCAGGTTATATCAAGAACTGGATTTTTGGTTGGTTTCTTTATTATATGGAAATAATAAGAGCACAAGGTCCCCTGAAGAGCAGGAACACCCGAAACAATTCGGGTTAGCTGTTACTTTAAGTCAGTCCTGCTCCAGATTCTTTTTCCCCCTTTTTTTAATGAAAATTTAATAAAATGAAAACAATCTCGTGATGGTGTATCGAGAATGATGGCAGACGCGTGGACAGTTCTTATTGTTACTTGTTGAAGTTTAGCGTCCCATTTGAGTATCGATGCTATATGAGACGTGAACCTATAGTTTAAGGTGGAATAAGAATCTTCCATCGGGAATCGAACCCAACACTCCGTTCACTAGCGAGAAGTACTTCAGACATCCGAGACACTTTTTATAATAATCCAGTGATAACAAACTAACGAATTTTACGGATTAAGACAGGAAGCTTCATCCCTACAGAACTAAAAATACGCAAATTGAATTTTTCCCTATGTGAAGTCAATTCAGTTGAAATTTACACTCTATTTCGCAAAGTTCTTTTCTTATATCATCTTCCCACTTTCTTCTCGAGTAACCCAATGCTTTCCAGATAAGACTATACACCCCGTCGAGTTATCCGAGTGATAGCACGGGGTCGCGGTGGCCCAGTGGTAGAGCTTTCACCTCTGGTGCACGGAGTCCTTGGTTCGATTCCACTTCGCGCCAAGTGAGCTTTGTGGTGGACGTGTTCATCTAAGACTCCAAAAATATACGATGACCGGATAAAAGTCAGATCTCCTAGAGAACACGTGCTGATAACGTTTCTACTCAGAAACCACAAAGCGCAACACTCAAAACACCTACCAATTGGGTTATTGTATCCGCGGTACTCGATTCTCATGTGTGTAGGATGGGCCAAAAGAAAGAAGAGGTAATTAGTAGTTGCCTTTGGATGTTCAAAACGACGTGGTGAGCATGAAGTGGCTGAATTTCCTGCATATTTTACACCTGAATCAACAACTTCCTCATGACTACTGAATACTAAGCCCCAGGCCCGCAACCAGCCACAGAGGTTTGGGGGGGGGCATGAATATGTTAGGGGGGCCAAGTCATTGAACGTTCTCTTACCAATAGCTAAATTGTATTTTTTGTATTAATAATAGCATTATATGTTAAGGTTTGGAGCGGCCACGAAAATTTTAAGGGGCAAGGCCCCTAACCCCCCTCTAGTTGCGGGCCTGCTAAGCTCTGCATCTCTAACCTGCAGCTGGTTTCAGAAGCCAAGGTTTCTTTGTAATCTTGGTAAATCGATCTCATAATCATCAGTGGAGCAATCGGATTTTTGCCCTCGCTTTTCAGCCAGAAGCGGATCCACGACAGACTTCTAAGGAGGCGGTGAGTTGTAATACTGCTACTTAGAACTGCTTTTAAGAGCTCCAAACTCTGGGATGGGTTTTATTTATATATAAAATAAGAAAGTTTTCTCTTCTGGGGGGGGATCGCCCCGATCTCCTCCCCTTGGATCCGCCCCTGTTTTCAGCTTCGGCTGGAGTATGCAGTTATATCAATGGCTAAAATCTAAATGTGAGATGGGTTCCACAGCATTCTGGGTTTTTCTTAAGGTCCATTATTTCTTCGTTCAGTAATATTACTTGCTGTTGATTCATCTTTTTTTTTTTTTTTTTTTTTACGTTTGAAGAATTTTAATAATATAGCTCCCGGTTAATAAAATAATAATATTTTCAATTTTTTATTTTGCATGGAAACACATGCCTAGGTACATATATTACTTCAAGTAGTATTCAGCCTTGCCTTTCTCCAAATATTGTACATCAATAACGCTATTTCTCAATATAAATGATTCATTATTGCATTTACCTTTTTTCCTGGTATTTGTATCATTTTTATTTGTATGCCTTAGTAAATAGCCTTTGGCGAGTAGAAGCCGGGAATTAGAATTCCTCATCTGGCATGGAATTTTTGTAGAATGATAGCATTTACAGAATGGATACCTTGGATTTAGATTGTGATAGGCCAGAACTGAGTGTTACGACGCTAATCATAAGAAACGAGAATATCTCTTGATATTTCATATATTGGTACTTTTCGATAATTTGATGCGTTACGTTTCAGAATTTCGTTAGTTGTTGATAATTCGATTACTGATATATCGATTAAGTTTCGATATTTTAACGATAACGATTTTGGATGCCCAAATCCGAATATCACATAGTCCTATCGGCTACCGCTTAACCCATTGATAGCCAATTTATAAAGCACAGCGAACCGGGACAAAACAAGAACCACTTTTAATGGCATTTCTCATTTTCCTTGCCCTTTCCCATCTTTAGACGACAGTTCGCTGAATGACGTAAATAATATGAACGAGTTAAAGTTACAGGGGGTAAGTCACATTTTCGTTAGTTTTCATAAATTATTTCAAAAAAATACCGTAATAAATTTGGAAACAAAATCAGCTGCTTGCTGTAACACTAGAATTTCCACTGCCATCTATTGAGAGTTCAATACATTTTCTGCTATAACAGATTGGCTTCTCTAGAACTTGTTTGTGTGACTAAGCCTTTGTTTCTGGAAAAGTGACTTAGACCACTGTAAGTTTAATTCCTGCACTCCATATATTTTCTGATTCGTTGGTCTATTTTGCATATCCTGCTTCCTATTTCATTTGTCTATGTTAATTATGACTTGAGTTATCGACCTGTGACAACGATCTTATCTTACAAAATGAACTTGATAAGTTACATAAAATAATTTGACTTTTAAAAGTGAAGTCAAGGCTCAGGTTTAATAACGGCCAGCTACTCTCTTCATTTTATGCATAGAACTGAAAGAAAGAAATAAAATCTTACATTTTATTTTCATTTTTATTTTGCCATTTGTCCATTCTGGATTAAGCTCTTTGGTTCTTAAGAACCTGGCTTACTAAAAATAATACAAAATTTACTATTTTTCTTTTGCTTGTTTATGCATAAGTGAAAGGAGATAATGAAATGCAACTTACCACAATCATAGATAATGTTATTCTACAAAGAGAATACTGAACCTGAAGAATTTTCAGTGTTTCCATCTATAGAAATTACAGTGTTGCCAGAATAATACTTTCCCCAAAATGTAAGCTAAGGCAGCGACTAGAAGAACGAACTCAACTACATTTGATTACGTATCATATTGTTTTGGTATCCTGTGAACTACTTTTTAAATAACATTATTATTTAATTTCATAACTGTATGTTAAAACTATTTTGTTTATTACAAACTAAATACAACTATTATTTAAAAAGTAGTTACAGGATACCAAAAGAACATGATACGTAATCAAATGCAGTTGAGTTCGTTCCCCTAGTCGCTTAGATTGTGGGAGAATTGTTATTCCGGCAAAACTAAAAACAGGGGTGGATCCAAGGGGGCGATCGGGACGATCGCCTCTCCTCGAAGAGGAAAAATTCTAATTTTGTATATATAAATAAAATCCATCCCAGAGTATGGAGCTCTTAAAAGTAGCTCCAAGTAGCAGTATTACAACACACCTCCTAATCCCAGAAGTCTGTCCTGAATCCGCCCCTGACTAAAAATACTTGAGGTTCATATTTTCTGTTGTAGAATAACATTATCTATAATTGTGGTAAGTTGCATTTCATTATCTCCTTTCACTTATGAAAACAAGCAAATAAAATAGTAAATTTTGTATTATTTTTAGTGTCAGGCTCTTAAATCCAGGAGGTTTAGTTCAGATGTTATTGCTTAGATACGTAAATTGACCTAACCATGGTTCTGGTCTACTACCAACGTATATGATGCGATGTATGATCGTACTTGCGAATGTTTACTCCAGAAAACATTCTTTGTTTTCGGGTCAGTGTAATCCTTCGCTAATAAGCAATTGTGAGTAAAATTTTCTCACGTGGCTTTGTTCTCAGAGAAACGAGAAGTTTTTTTTAAAAAAAATAAAAGTTCCCATTTGGAAGCGTCTTTATCTATTACATGAAATGCAAAGTAAAACAATGAGAAAAATAGTTTTTCAGAGTAACTTCAATGAAAATAGTTTTAAGCAAAAGCACAATGGATTCCCACTTTCTCCTCAACATCCTTCGAACTCTCCTTTTCTATTTTATTCATTCCGAACGTTCACTGGCGACCCAGATGGATATCAAAGAGAAAGATTAACGGTAGATAATTAGCAACGGGAAAATGAGTGGACAAGTTTTCACTAGTTTCTGTTATTGTTTGTTTATTTGGAGTTCAAAGGCTATTTTCCCCCTGCTCTGTGCATACAAATTAACGTAGAATTCTTTCAAAATATTTCGCAATCACTAAAGTTGAAAAATATTGTTTTATTATTATTATTATTATTATTATTATTATTATTATTATTATTATTATTATTATTATTATTATTATTATTATTAAAGAAACAAGATTTTGATCCAACCAAAAACTGCATTAAAAGATTGAGAGTTTGGCCAATAATTAGATTTCGGATCAGAGGTCACAAAATTTTTGAACGGCGCCTAAATCGAGTTTTCGTATTTTCTACGGAATAAACACAGCATACTGAGTTAACTGATAATTTGGGTTTGGCTACACCAGGGCGCCAAATTTTCGGTCGCCAGGTCGGCCAGAAATTTAGAGCTGGCGACCAGTGTTCAGTAGGAATGATTTCTGCCTAAATTCATAGACAGGGCGTCGGAGTTTTCGTTTCGCACTAAAATAATTGTCACTGAGTGAGAGAAAACGCGCTTAAGGACCGTGATCCGAAAACTGCAATCGACAACTGGTACTTCAGCGTAAAGAGAGAGCGTTACACAAACGTGAAGTCTTAAGGTAATACTTTTTAACATGCATATGAATTCTGCAATTCCAAATTGATTATCCTGAATTTAATTGTATGCTTTTGAAATTTTATGCCCTGATGCAACTCTTTCTTTGTCAAACCAAAGGCCATGTGTCTGTGTGTGTGTGTGTGTAGGAGGGGAGGTGCCTCTCATGATCTGTACGTGAGAGATACTGGCAACCATCAGTTTTAGATTGGCCAGTGAGTCTGACTTTGAAATTTTTCGCCCTGGGCTACACTATATATAGTTCTCCAGTTATAAAGCCTACAAGAAAATTTTTGATGATATATAGTGCATCTTTTGACCCAATAATAATGCTAAAGTATCATACTAAAATGAACTAAACTATGCATTTAAACATTTTTTTAGTTAATTACTTTCCATGGTTGTGTAATACTTTAAACTAAAACTGATCATGAGAAATGAAATGTGAAAAGGACAAGGGCGCACGCATGTCGGTGGTCTACCGGGTGCAGACCCTCCCCCTCCCCGAACTTCGTGACTCGACTAACATTCATACACTTTATTAACACAACTATAATTGTTTCACAGAGAAATTACTGACGTAGCCTGAAGATTTGATATTACACCTCATCTGTACTCTTTCCATTGTAAAAATAATGTATTTCTATATTTTTTCTGTGGATATAGGTCGGAGTAATTAACAATTGTTTATCGTCTTTTTTTAATGCAAAATAATACAGATTCAATACTATTATTGTGTACCACAATGTGTAATAAAACAAAATATTTAATTAAATTTATAAAACAAGCAATGTATAAAGCAGTTTAAATATTCTTTAGGATTCATAATCCAATGAAAAATTTAAAGTGCCTTAACTTCTATAATACAAATAACCGGGTATAACTTCTAAAACTTAAAAAAAAAAAAAAAAAACTTTTAAAAAATGTCCAAAAATATTAACATAACAAAAAAATCATATAAATACTACCAAATGCTCTTCCAAGTATAAAAAATTCTATTTTAACATCAAAACTCTGCAAATCAAATTTCTAATAATTAGTTTTATCACTCCATCATTCTATCCATCAAAAGTTCTGCTCATCATCATTACCAAAAGTAAATAATTATGCATTATCTTCTCTAATCTTTAAATCATACGAATCCATATCATGCTCTGTAATTATTCAGTTATTCAAAATCAATTCATTAAATTCTTATTCTAAATTATTTCTATATTATCAAATTTTATCTTTAAATTTCTACTCCCATATTTCTAATTGTAAGCTACACTATCTACGCCCCCAAGACTTACATTAATTTAAATTACTTCTTAAAAAAAACTAAATAAATGTTAAGGCCATTCAATAATTTTCATATATAAAAATTGTTTGGGGTTCGCAACCCAAACAAAAAGTCTCCGTTCAACATACCTCCAAAAATTTCTAACTACCTTTTACATCACAAAACCAATCACATTTAAAATAAATTACAAACCTATTTTTTAAATTTGAGCACTATACACATGTATTGGGCCCGTTAAAAAGACTCTGGACTCCACTCCAACAAAAAAATTTTGGTGCACGCCTGGAATGGGATAATACCTAACCCAACACCTATGCCGGTAGCACAGACGGCATTTTTGTAACTCAGGAGCTCATTCGATTTCTCGCGGTCTAGGTTCAATGAGGGTACCCACATCGGAACTTGCGCTCCGACTCCACTTTGGCTCATTACCCTCGTTTAGAGCTCACAGGACTCCTCGCATTCTTTTATTGAGCTCGAGGAAGATCGAACCCAAGAGCAGGGATTGTGAGTTTGGATATCTCTGACCGAGAGCGGGATTCGATCTCGTGATATACAAATTTTGAAACCAGTAGCTAATCCCTTAGAGCAGTGATTCCTACCCTTTTTTGAGTCACGACACACTTTACCGAACTACTATGATATCGCGAGAACACTTGTTTGATTTTTATTAATAATTGCGTAAAACTATAGGGTCTAAGTCAATAAAGTAGTGCTTCTATGTAGTACTGTACATGTAGCTTTTTTCCCCCTTAGAATCACCCACACTATTACCACCCAAAGTATTTCCATTTTTTCGTGAATCACCCTGTATATATGCAATATGCAATATAAAACTTACAATTTTCATAAGGAACTTACGGAGAAAAAGTGCACAGTGCACAAATTTTCTGTGGAAATTATAAAGGTAACCAAAAAAGTTCTATCGCTTTTTGTGGAGGTCTGTGTTCCATTAGCCCCCACACCGTGAGTTGAATGCAAATGGAGATAAGGCCAACGTCAGTTGTTGGTGTGGCTATATCCAACATACTACCTGGATACAGTTACATCAGTTACATCAGTTACACCGTGAACTTGCGTAGGGACAGAGTGAACATGGGACCTCCACAGAGCATCATAAGGGCGTGTATGCTTTACGAATTCAAACTGGGATCAAACGCTGATGCAGCGGGCGAAAGATATGCCAGGCCTTTTGCTGAGGGTGTCGTGACTACGCGGACAGTGCAGCGGTGATTTCACAAGTTTAAGGACGGTGACGAAACACTCGAAGACGCACCACGTGCCAGAAAACCAACACATGTACAAAATGAAGATCTTCAGGCAGCAAGTGAGGCGAACAGTTGCTAGATATGTGAGGAACTGGAGCTACAATTTAGTGTGAGTGGAGAAACCATTCGGCAGCACCTCCATCAACTTGGGAAGCACTACAAATTAGGTTGATGGATCCCACATGATTTGACTCCGGACCAGAAGGCAACGCGAGCAGACAACTGTGTTTCTTTGATGTCGCGTCTGAGGAAGGATTATTTTTGGACATGGTGTTGACATGTAATGAGAAGTGAGTCCTTGCACGAACCTCCATGACTCAATCATTGGTTAGCATCCCACGAACCAATTCAAAAACAGCCGAAACCAGCACTGCACCAAAACAAGGTCCTCTTGTGTGTTTGGCGGACTGCTTGCGGCATCGTGCATCGGTAACTGCTGGTCAGAGCATCAATGCAACTGTGTACTCTCAACAGTTGAGCCGTATTCAAGAAAAACTCAAAACTCTGGAGCTAGGACTTCTGAATCACAGAGTGTTCCTCCTGTTAGAGGTTAACGCTAAGTCCCGCGTGGCTAGGATTACCCGGGACACCATTCTACACCTTGGATGGGAAACACTATTGCATCCGCCATACTCTCTGAACATTGCACCCTCCGATTATCCCCTGTCCCATTCCTTGAACAATCACCTTAGACGATGCCAGTTCAAAACCATAGTAGAGGTGCAAAATGCACTTGATACCTTCTTCGCTTCACGGTCCAGCAAGTTCTACCACGATGGAATCCGTGGCCTTCCAGAACGATGGCCAAAGGTCGTCGATGCTGATAGGAACTATTTTTGATCTTCCAGTTTCGTCTTAGGTGACATATGGATGTTCGAAGGTGATGAGTGAAAAAGCGACAGAATGTTCTTGGTTACCTTATAACTGAACATTAAATAAATGTAATGAAAAGCTAAGTACCTGTCCTGCCGTAGAAAAACAAACAAAGAGCAGCGCTCTAAGTGGCCAAATGGCTTTGTACGATCGGTGGGCCCACAACCTATGAGCTCCTGCTGTCACACCGAACCCTGAGAAGATACCGATGAAAAACCCTGAAATGAAATTAAAAATATACATGTATTTATTGAAAACTTTTATAAGTTTTGTAAGCGTTGATAAATTTTCATGGAACAAAATGTACTTCAGTTCTTATAAGATTAGAGGAACCAACAGCCCATGGAAACTGTGGGAGGGTCGATTTCCCTGAGTAAACACAATGATAATTTATGGATAGTGTTGAATATTCAGAATAATGAATTAAAAATAACATGTTTCCATAACTGGACAGTCACGCTACGCCACTGCAATACATATTGTTATTTATGTCTTATGTGGTGTAAGATAAGTGAAAGTGGAGGTCGGCTATCCTCACGGTACGAAGTTGCAGAGATGATGGCTAAGCGTGCATAAACCTTGTGTTGAGGTGCACTCAAAGGCTATCAGTAAACACCACTTCAAACTAATGGTAATACTGTCTCTGGAAGATATGGTCGGTCTTTTACGAGGGTCATTCCATAAATAATGCTCACTAAAGTTTCTTTATTTATATGTTTAATTCTTTTTTATAGTATGTCTTTAGTGGTTTTCAGTGTAGCCTTCCTGCTTCTGAATGACCAAGTCTCAATGCCCGAGAAGTTTCAGAATTCCATTTAAGACGCCATTTTTGTTTCACTGTTGAATAGAACGCGACATAACGATCTTTTAGAAACGGAAAACTATATCCGCACATAGGTTGTTTGAACTTTGAGAATGTGTCAAAGTCTGGTGGACTCATGTCCGGACTGTAGAGAGCATGACGTACAACCTCCTAACTGAATATGAGTGGAAAATGAGTGGCCCAACCTCGAGCAACTAAGGTACGGCTCTGTGCATTTTTCAGCACAGTTGTTGCAAAAAGTCACAATAATACACTACTGTGATACTTTTCTTATGATCATTCTTTGCTAATCACAAGCAAAAATTATCATTTGTTTTACTTCTGATTGCGATCGCCGACATTTTGTTGGTCATGGTTAAGGTACGGCTCAACAGCTCACACGACCACAACGAAAATGAATTGCCCAACTATGGATACAACACATTGACTTGACACCTAGTCTTCCATTCCAAGCGCTGCTATCGGCTGAAGAAATTTCACTCCCTTTGGTTAAGACTCTCTCGCTTAGCAACAGCTGAGCCCTTATTGGCTTAACGCGTGGGTGTGTAGCGGGTGTGAGCTGTAGTTCACATTTTTGCTACGGCTCAAGACATTTTGGCAGCACTATAGAAGCTGCTCAACGGGTCACTGTTAACTTACTGCAAACTTCACGTAAAGCATTGTGGATTTCTATCGAGTTTTTGCCGCTTAAAGTTTGTACCTCAATGTACGATCTCTAATTGTCAATAAACACACTTGTAGCCTGCATTTCTAATACTTGTCACACTAGAGTGCTCACAAGTACGCGAACTGCTCTCTCATAGAAAGAAATTCAAATGACGATGGGTTAACTGCAATCGCATCATCCAGTACACAATCTTGCTAACCTGTGAATTATTTATAAAATGATCCTCGTACATCCAGATAAAATAAAGATATCAGATTAGTTCAGAAGATATCTATGCAAAGTCCTGATTGTACAACTTGCGACTTCTTTCTGTAGGGCTTGGCTAGTTGTCAGTAGGAGAATCATATTCGGGATATGCTTACCAACATAGTACCTCCGCACTCCCCGTCTAAGTCTATAATGGCTAAACTCACTACACAGTATTGAGTTTATAGTGAGACAGGCAGCGCACCCAGAAATTTTTGTTGGGAAGGGCCAAGTTTTGGGAGTTCCAATACTATAAGCCACAATATCTATGTAGTACTGAATGGGTATTATTCTGCACCCGAAATGACCATAAGTAATTGTAAAATACTTCCACCTATATTTTCATGAAAAAAATGATGGAACTAGATTGTTTTTATAAGAGAAAGTAAGACCAATTGAAATGCATCAACTATTTCCCTGTTAAGGCAATATAATTTTATTGAGAAAGTGTACAAATGTCAACAAGTGTTGAGAAGTTTCTTTTAGGGGGTCCCGACCGGTGGAGCCCCGTTGGTTCGCCCCTGCATGTTATCTTTATTCTTGGATTAGCTACAGGTCTCTTTCCTAAGGACTTTCGCTATAGAAATTCTATTTATGTTAGGAGTGACAGTTCTTTGTAATCTTATTGATTTAATCATTGGTTTTGTGTTTGATCACATGTTCTTCAACTTTGAATTTTCCACTGTGGAGAGATATATCATCTATCTATTTTTGTTAATCTATACGTTTCAGAATCCATCTCGGAAGATAAAACATCATGACACACTACTCCATTTTTGCACATGCATACAGTACAATCTAGACATCTCTCGAATTTCATCCTTCTCAGCAGAAAATCCAGCAACTCGCTATGGCAGAACTGTTGAGTAATAAATATAAAACGTGCTGTCTAGGTTGATATCAACGAAGGAAGATATTGCAATGGTTGTAAAAAAGGTTTCATATTTATTACAAACAATTATTAAGTTTATTCAGAAATAGGCATATCCTTCGTTCAATTCTTCATTCCATATAAATTCTTCATTCTCTCACAACCAATAAAACTCGATGTTGAGTCTAAAATGTCTTTGTAATAAATTATAGCTAGTCACCCAAAATCTGCAGATCGTGTAAACTGGGATATCTCAAAATTGGACTCGGGACCTTTAAGGAAGTAGTGAAAGAAGATGAAAAATTAAAATGAAATGAAATCTTTAATTTTTACGTCCCATGGTTATGTCGACTAGGCTAAAGGATACGGTGATGATGAGAAATAAATGAAATGGTAGAGTGAAGAAAGTGGGAGGAAACGGGAAACCCCGAGAAAACCCACGCACATGGCATTTGTCTGACACAAAGCATAATTGACGCAAGCTGGGATCGAACCAAGGCCCCTATGCACCAAAGGTAAACGCTCTACCACTGAGCCACTGCGGCCCAGGGAGGTGAAAAAGGTAAATGTAATTAGGATGTACTAGGATAAAATATATTTTCACAGGTTATTTTGAATTTCTTATTCTGACAGACAAATTTTTATTGCCACACTTTTTTTTTTATCAAATTCGCCAAAAATTATTAAACAATATTATGAGGAATCGTTCTTTTAAGAAAATGGAATAACAAAGGAATGAATCTGATGGACAACTACGGAAAAGGGTTGATTTCGTTTGGGTTGTGGGGCCGCAGTGGCTCAGTGGTAGAGCGTTCACCCCCACCATGTGAACCTTGTGGTGGATAAACACCGTGTGTGTGGGTTTTCTCGAGGTTCTCCCGTTTCCTCTCACTCTCTTCATTCCACCATTTCATTCATTATTCATCATCACCGTCTCCTTTAGCCTAACTGGCATACCGTGGGACGTAAAACTCAAAGATTTCTTTTTTTTTTTTCGTTTGGGTTGTATAGACATGTAAGCCTTACACAACTGTAAGACATAAGCAAGAAATCAAAGATCTTAGTAGAAACCAAAAATTAATTATGGCGGTCTCTGGAAAGAAGGTCATAAAATAGGGGCTTGGTATAAAAAAAAACTTTGAGATAATTCCTTCGTAAATAAAATGAAATGAAAATTTTCAATTTAACGTCCCACGATTAAGTCCTTTAGGCTAAGAGAGACGATGATTAAAGCAAGTGAATGATAATGGAAGAATTGGTGGAATGAGAAAGTGGAAGGAAACAGCAATACCTCAAGGAAACCCACGAACATGATGTTGTCCACCCAAACCTACTTTGTTGAAGATCGAACCAGAGACCCGAGTGTTAGAGGTAAGCGCTAAACCACTGAGCAACCGTGGCTCCAGAAAGCTCCTTCGTGCTCTGCCTAATGTCCTTCCAGCACATTTTTGATCTAATCTTATCTTTAGAGAGGAACAGGAATTAATGTTCTGCCTAATCTTTGCAAAATTAGATATTAAAAGTTGAGGAAAATTTAGCAAGAAATATTTTCCCCGACAATTGCAGTTGCTTTCAGGGCTCCACAATTTTCGTACATCATTTCAGCGCCTCTGAAATTAAATTAGCAATCGTGAACCACAATTATTTCACTACAAGTTTATTTACGAAATGTCTACTGGCCGTCTATAACCTCACAAATGTTAATAGCCTGTACACAATGCTTTAGTGCTTGTGCTTAACTGTGCTTTCCTTATACAATAGAAATAAATCTACAAGATTAATAAAAAAAAAAAAAAATAGAAATATAAACTTGACAAAGGGCTATAAGTGTTACACTACTTAAGCAAATTCAAATTATGAAAAATGTTAATAGTTTAGAAGCAAAATAAATGCAATGTAGGAACATAACTAAAATAATGCAAACTTTACATGATAGTGTCAACCGTGCTACAATGAAACATTAAATGATATATTTTATTCGATTCGTAGGTCGTATACAGTTTCCATAGAATTTTTACCCAGAAATTTTATATGCGGTATGTAAAAATGAAAGTAACTATATTTGTGATTTTATACCTCTTAAACGACCCGACCGATCTCGATCAAATTTACCACATAGATAAGGTTCGAGCCTGAGATGGTTTCTATTAGTTCACTTTGACAGTGCAACTTTGGGAAAGGAGAGGTGGAGACATTTAAAAATGATGGGAAATGACCGATGTTAGTGTCGAATCCATAGTTTCGAGGACGCCGAGATAAATAGTGACACCTCCGATGCTGTTTAAATCCAAATTTAGCCCTTTATGTCCAACATGAAACGTATTCTTCCCGTACGAAGAACGAGTATTCTGCTAGTACAGTATAAAGTAAATAAATGGTGATCTGTAAGTGGCTGTGAACATGGACTCTTCAATCGATGTATTTGATATAAAGTGCATTAGAAGGATATACGAATATATAATATTATTGAACCACGAATCAGAAACTAATTTGGAACCTAAGTAGTTTAAAATATGCTTCATCGATTTGTTTCATATTCTTTCAGAGGTTAGAGTTACATGCTCCTATAGAATAAACGCAATGTTTATTAAAGTCCAAAACTACTCAACCGATTTTGACTATTCTTTTCCACTTGGAGAATAGGGTATATCTTTTCCTCGATCGTAAAAACTACATATTATTACGCAACTCAAGACAACTGTAAGCATACATCACCTTACTGTGCTTATATTAATAATAGATATTTAGCTGGTGGGCAGAGATCGGTAGATTAACCATACACAAAAGGAATGTTTGTCCGTGATTGATTTTAATATAGAATGTAGTCAGCTAGATTTATTACTCCAAATTATATAATTTATATTACTGTAATTCTTGATCTTAGTTTTGTCTGCGCAAATGCTGATTGGATTGCCTTGGTATCAAAAGTGAGTTTTAGATTTCCAAACTATGCAATGCAGTGTCAGAAGTCTTATACGATGGCTTTGCTCGTCCGTCTGTCTGCAGACAGGTACCAAAGCAAAAACGGTACAGTATATCGGTATGCGGGTTTCTGCAATCGATTCAGCGTCCCAAGAATAGGCTCCATCTCCTCAGTTAACTCTCTATTTAAACCGGAAGTGGTTCAAATTAATCATTTCCGATTCAACGTTTATCGCTATAAAACGAAAACGGTAACAGATAGCGACAGGCAGCTTCTTGCAAACTATTTAGCGTCTTAAGGCAACGTACCTTGATTATCCTGAATACTCTTCCAAAACAGGAAGTAGTTCAAATTATTACTTCCGGTTTCAATATTTATTTCCACAGAGGAAGAACTGTAAAAATATCGAGATGCCCAATTCTCTGCAATCCATTCATTGTCCCAAAAATAGATTCCATCTTCATTCACTCTCTATTTGAAACGGAAGTGGTTCCAATTAGCCATTTCCGGTTTCAATACTGATATCCATAGAGCAAAAACGGTAAGTGATATCGAGATGCTGTTTTCTCACAATTGATTCAGCTTCCCGAGAATAAGTTTCGCCTTCTCCATCAGCCCTCTATTCAAGTCGAAAGTGGTTCAAATTAACAATTTCCGGTTTCAACATTTATCGCCACAGAACAAAGATGGTAATAGATAGCGATAAACGGTTTTCTGCAATCGAATCAGGGTTCATCACAATCTGCAACAATCTACCAATATCGGAAGTGATCGAAATTTTATACTACTTCCGGTTTCCGTACTTGGTGCCGAGACCCGGGTTCGATTCCCGACGGGAGCTCAAGTGGTTCGGATTCCACATTAATCAGTAGGTCCACGTCTCATATAGCCTCGCTGCTGAACGAGACGTTAAACTCAAAATCAACTCAACTTATTTCCCTTAGAGCAAAAATTGTAAAATATATCGGATGCTGTTTTTATACAATCGATTCAGTTTCCGAACACTAGGTTCTGTCTCCTCCCATAACCTTCTATTGAATCCGGAAGTGTGTAAAATTAACTTTTTTTTTTCAACATCTATCATCATAGAACAAAAGCAGTAACGCATAGTGAGTAATGTATTTTTCACACTGATCCAGCGTCCGAGGTACAGATTCTATCTTTGATCTTATTTATCTATTGTAACCAGTAGTTATGGATGTACTATTGAATTATCACAGTTTGGAACTCTACCGTATTTTTACACTGTGAAACGTGTTTTCACTTGTTTCAAAATACAGATTATCCAACTGTGATATTTTCCATAAGTACACAGAGAAAAATCCGTTCTCCGGGCAGCGGTATATTGTGCAAATGTACGGAATCCTCTTGCTTACTATAGAAATCAGTGCGGAGCATACGTTATCCGTATGCTACATAGGCACTGCCCTTAGATGGGCATCATGCCGTTGTAGGATGCCTGACATCTAACAGTTTTCCGTATATCACATGCATATACTTATGTTACCTTCGTCAGCTATATGTTATATACGTCCATTTGTATGTGAGATCCTGACCGCCTATATTGTTTCATACGGAAAGTACGTATAGACGGAACACTTATACAGAAAGTATTATAAAACATGCGTTTTCAGTTATACGTCTGCTGTACGTTAAGTCCAAAAACTACATGAATTACGCATGCAACCTATCTTTTTAAGTACGCCACCTACATTTTTTTCTCAGTGTAGAAGCTTTGCTTTGTATATAATTACATACACACTATTTGTTTACTGAGCAAACCCATATATTTTCATTAAAAATTAAATATGTGTTACACTTTCATCAACTAACTCTTTGGCTTCATCAGACAGGATAACTACAGTTTTTATCCTGTAACTCATACTGTCTGATGAAGCCAAATGTCTTTAGGATGTAGTCTCTCGAATATATATATCTGTATGATCTGGTATGGTGTGAAAACCAAATGAAATGTGTTCCAAATCAGCTAACCTAATCGAGTCAATTCTATTAATGGAAATAGACGAATTAACAGATACGAGAGTCGTCCAGAAAATAAGTGTACTAGATTTTTGTAGATTTCAAAAAAAATTAAAACACAACTTTTACGTGCTTACATCAGTACACGTGTGAACTATTTTTCCACGTAGTCTCGATCCTTCTCGATGCACTTAGTGACACGAGAGATCAATTTTTTTATGCTTTGGTCAAAGAAGTCTGCCGCCACCTCTTTTGTCCAATCCTTCACCTCCATCTTCACTTCCTAGTCAGTTGAATTCTTTTTCCCACCCAATCTCTTGTCGCGAATTATGTCGAGGAATTTGAAGCTTAAAATATACAAAACGATAATCATTCCTGTTGTTCTATATGGTTGCGAAACATGGTCGCTTTCTCTGAGGGAAGAACATAGACTGAAAGTATTTGAGAACAAGATCCTGAGACGAATATTCGGACCCAAGAGGAACGGGAATGACGGAAACTTCATAACGAGGAACTACATAAATTATATGGTTTATCCAATATTGTTAGGGTCGTCAAGTCTAGGAGGCTTAGGTGGGCGGGTCATATAGCTAGAATGGAAGAAAGTAGAAACGCTTTCAAAGTCTTGACTGGAAGACCAATCGGAAAACGACCATTAGGAAGACCTAGGCGCAGATGAGAGGACAATACTGTTAGATATTGAGAGTGGCACAAAGTGCTTTTAAATGCTACACATACAGTTGAGAAGTTGAAGATAGAATATAGCATGTGATAACAAAAAGATATATGGATGTTTCAGACAAGAGTTATGGAAGATTATAAAAGTTAAGTAAGAAGATTAAGATTATGATTTTTAAGTTTTTTGTGATAGATTGATGTGAAGACTCGTGATTATAGAAATAGTTAAGATATAGAATTAAGAGGTCAATAACGATATTGTGTTTTTTAGTAATAGAGTTATTCAGGACGTGACAGTAATAGTCACACACTTTATGTAACATTAGATATTTAACATTGGCGCAGTCGTTTTGAAGAAATCTACGTTCCAAGAATGTCAACAATTCCGAATTTTCCACCCTTTAACATTGAAACAGATCGTCTACAATCCTACTTAGATCGGTTTGAGCATTTATGCATAGCAGGACAAATACCTGAGGAGAGAAAAGTGTCAACTTTGTTTACAGTGATGGGTACAGAAGCATATGAACAGCTGTGCAATATCTGTTGGCCAGTTTCACCTGCAGAAAAATCGTACACTGAAATCAAGGAAGCAATGAAAGGATATTATGCCACTAAAGTAAATGTGATATCGGAACGTTATCAATTTCACACGATGAAGCAAAAACCATACCAATCAATAACTAGTTTCGTTTTAGACCTGAAAAAGCAATCCTCGTACTGTGAATATACATGTTGTTTAGAAGAGAATTTACGAGATCAGTTTGTCTTTGGTGTTGCAGATGAAGGGATAAGGCGTAAACTATTAAACACCAGAGATTTGACTTTCCATAAAGCTACTGAAATTGCACTAACGATGGAAAGCACAGAACAGCAATTGCGGTTATTCAAGCCTGTTACTGACCATAAATTGAATACAATTCAAACCAGGAAAAGTCGTTTTTTCAAACTTCGCAGATAAACGGGCATCCAGTTCCAGCTCATCATCACCTAGAGCATCTCCGAAGCCCAGGTCAAGTTGTAACTATTGCAGGTTAACACATAAGAAAGGAGCTTGTCCTGCTTGGGGGAAGACTTGTCTCAAATGCGGAAGAAAAAACCATTTTGCACTAGCATGCCAGTACGACAGTTTTGTGACACAAGAAGTTAAACAGCAAACTCTTACTATAGATGAAATGCCGTCACAGAATAATAACTACAGTCAACCAGAACAGGAAGAGTTGATCAATTTGGCTAGATTAATGCATTTAGACACCTTATCTTGTGGAAAGGAAGAAGAGATACAATTACCCGATACGAGTACACACAATGGTTTAGCTGACATTTTATTTTATGATCAGAGTAAAAAGAAAATGACAAAGTGCAAGGAAGACATAGGCGAGTCAAACGTAGGATGTGAGCAATTGTTTACTTCTGATTCCATGGAAGAAAAACAAGAAAGTAACCCATTCATGGGAACAATCGAAACTCCTCAAGTCACGTCACCAAAACGATTTCAACAGGTATTCACAAAGTGGTTTGTCACCCGAAGAGGAAGAAGAAGTGAACGAGGGAATGCTAAGAGTGGTACTTGGCCGAAGCAGGTCGATGAGAATAGAGGTTATACAGCGCCGAAGACCATCGCAGTGCCTGAACACATGCAAGATCGAGAGCAAATTATTTCACAGCTTATAAAGAACCAAAATGCAATGCAAGCGCAGATTAACTTTTTGATGACCAGATTGAATCAGCGGAAGAAAAGAAAGAAGTTCGTGGATTGGCAGTATAGTGAGTCTAGTTCTGGTTGATAGAACGTAAATATTTAAAATGTGTGGTTTCATTTATTTTGTTATAGCTTTCATTCTGTAAAGGGGGGAGAATGTTAGATATTGAGAGTGGCACAAAGTGCTTTTAAATGCTACACATACAGTTGAGAAGTTGAAGATAGAATATAGCATGTGATAACAAAAAGATATATGGATGTTTCAGACAAGAGTTATGGAAGATTATAAAAGTTAAGTAAGAAGATTAAGATTATGATTTTTAAGTTTTTTGTGATAGATTGATGTGAAGACTCGTGATTATAGAAATAGTTAAGATATAGAATTAAGAGGTCAATAACGATATTGTGTTTTTTAGTAATAGAGTTATTCAGGACGTGACAGTAATAGTCACACACTTTATGTAACATTAGATATTTAACAAATACTAAGATGGATCTCGCAGAGACTGGACTACAAAGTAGAAACTGGATACAGTTAGCTAAGGATAGAAGTCAGTGGAGAGCTTTTGTGAACACGGCATTGAACCACCGGGTTCCATAGGCCATAGAGTTAGTTAGTTAGTTATGCATCTTTAGGGAGGTGAACGGATGATAGTCTGAAGACGCAGGCGAAGTCAGGAGTATACGCATATCAGTCAAAATCGACGGTCTTCCACTCCTTTGTTCATCGTGCACATCAGTACGATCGTTTCAAAACACAACTTAAACACACTCGTACTATGCATAATTCCTTTGTCATAAACTGATTTGATCTCGTTAAAAACCCCAGTCTAAGATTTTCCCTCCACAATTAGATAACGGCTAACGTTGGGAATCTCTCGAATTTTATCATCTTTCAAGGGAAATGTTACTGTGGCCACAGTTTTGGACGTACTGACGCGTGATTGGTCTCGCTGGGAAGGGTAAGAACTAAGCTACACGGCAATGTGACCAACATTGCAATAACAATTTCCCTAGTACACTTATTTAGTGGACATGCCTCGTATATAGTATATGTTTAGGGTGGAAATACTATGGACACTGTATACTATTTACGTATTGCATAAAATATCACTTAATATTTCGTTGTAGCAGGTTCACACGTTATGTTATTACATCACATTTATTTTTTCTTTTAAACTATTAACACTTTTCTTAATTTTCGTTAGCTTAAGTGACGTAACATAATTTCACGTTTCTAAACTAATATTAGAAGTAATATTATATCACTCTGTTGACAGATAAAAATATTTCTGATGAGGGAACACTTTACAGATAGTATGAAGAGATTTAAAATAAAACAAAAAGATAATAATTAGACAGCATCGTTATGTCTAATGCCCTTTTTCCATAAACATAACCTTACATAAATTTATAATTTCTTGTCATAAATCTTGTTGATTTATTTCTGTTGTATAGAGGAAAGCGCAATTAAGCACAAGCACTGAAGCATTGTATACGACCAATTAGCATCTGAGAAGCTGTAGACTGCCAGTAGACATTGCGTAAATAAACTCGTAGTAAAATAATTGTGGTTCATGATTGCTAATTTAATTTCAGAGACGCTCAAATAACTAACTCATTCTATGGCCTATGGAACCCGGATGTTCAATGCCGCGTTCACAAAAGCTCTCCACTGACTTTTATTCTTAGCCAATTGGAACCAGTTTCTACTTTGTATTCCTATTTCTGCGAGATCCATCTTAATAATGTCCTCCCATCTGCGCCTAAGTCTTCCTAATGGTCGTTTTCCGGTTGGTCTTCCAGTCAAGACTTATGGACGAAAACCATTGGATCCTGAAACCATCTGCAATTGTCGGGAAATTTAATAGTAATTATTTCTGTTCTACCAAAAGATACGATAAGATCAAAAATATGCTACAAGATGTTGGAGGGTGATTATTCAGAACAGAAATTAGGTAGAGAACAGGAAGACACTATTGTGAAACCCTGGTGTAAACAATACATAAAGACGTCAATTAGCCACTACCCATACTATTCCTAGCACTAGGTTTCAACGTTCTAGATTGTCTTTAACCTGTTTATAATCTAAATCAGAGAGTATTCCCTAACCCATAAAACTGTCATTAACTGGTTTGTGACAAAATTGAAACTTCCATAACTTCGTACAAGACTAAAACTGGAGAGGACATCTAAACTGCGAAGCAAAACACTAAAGAACAGAGACCAGTGCGTCTGTTGGATCGTGGTTCTTCATGTAACGCCAAAAAACTGAACGCTGGACGTGCTAGCTACGGAATTACCAGTGGATGAATTAAGTGACACTTTGACTTGATGATGGAGCGAAATCAAGGACTTTCACACAGATGGAGCCACGTTGGCATCATGCGTCAATGGACATGTAAATATTGTCACAGAACAACCTTTCTCTTAATTTCTGTACTTTGGCTGCAAGTAATTTTTGATTCTAAATCAAATTGTGATGCAGGGAATTATTACCAATAACTTATCTGTGCCGTCAGCACAGAGCCAAAGAAAAGGTACTTTAGTACTCTCTCAGGAAAACGAAATTATTTACGAGAACTATAAATATCCTCTCGTTTCAATAAATGTGCAGGCTGATTATAAATGGATTCATCGAGTTTGAAGAACTATAATAACGAATGATACAGAATATTTCCAAGTTTCAGAAATACTGTTCCAAATGTTAGATGTGACTTCCTTTCACTAATCAACACACACCTATGTGTTACCTGAATGAAGAGTACCCACGCCATTGGATAGGGCGATGTGCTGAAGATGGTTTAACGCTTTTCTCATGGTCTCCTAGATCTTCAGACCTCACAGTTTGTTATATTTCACTGCCAGGAGTAAAGATGAATGACATTCATAGGATTCCAGAAAATCGCTTCTTGTTATATGTTACGGTTTTCAATCTATAATGATCAACGTTGAAATTGGAAATAGTTGATTTCGTCTACTTTCAGTTCGAATAGGTGTTAAAAGGAAGATGGCACCTGTTCTTATAACCCTAAATCGATATCATAAACACACCTCTTGCTAATTTTTTTTAGCGGTTTTGCTTTACGTAGATCAATGTCGAAACCGGAAGTTGTACTGGATCTCTACCAATTCCGGTTTTAGTAAAGACTTAAGGATGTAAATGAAGTATATTGTTGGGACGCTTGATCGGTTGCAGGAAATTGCGTTTCTCTATGTATTACCGTTCTTATTCTATAGTGAACAACATTAAAACCAGAAATGGTTTATTTTGTCTCACATCCGGTTTCAGTAGAGAGGTTAGCCTGGAGATGGAATACATTTATCGAAGCTTAATTGATTACAGAAAACCACTTCTTGCTATTAAGAGTCCTTATCACTGCGAAATTAAAATACCGCTAATTTTACAATAATTATATGATATCTTCAAATAGATAAAAGATAATCGAAAAGTATATCATGACCTCCCTAGACGATGTTATTATGCATGAGGTACCATTATCACAAGTTCCCTAGTAGCTTTCCGTGTGCAGTTATTTAGAAACGCGAAAATAAATGTCGATTTTCTAAATGGCTGGAAATTGAAAGCAGATAAATGAGTCTTGATAACGGTATCTCACGCAAAATAATATTGTCTAGGGAGGTCTTGTTCCACTTTTCGATTATCTTTTATCTATTTGAAGATACCACATAATTATAAACTTAGCGGTATTTTAATTTCGCAGTGATGAGGCCTCTTAAGTGTGCTTTTTATTCTATGGCCATCTACGTCAAAACCGGAAGTGGTTAATTTGTGTCATTTTGAGTTTGAATAATGGTTTAAGAGAGAAGATGGTACATATTTAGGACACTAAATTGATTCCAAAAACACGTTATCTCTAAGTGTTATCGTTTTTATTCTATGTAGAACAATATTGAAAACGAAAGTTGTAATGTGTTTCTACCACTTCCGGTTTTACTAAAGAATTAAGAAATGAAATCTGTCAGTTTTACGTCCCACGATTATGCCGGTTAGGCTAAAGGAGACGATAAAGAATTAAGAATGGAGATCTGTTGTACTCTTGGAAAGCATAATTGATTTCAGAAATCCCTTTTCTTTGTTTATTGCCGTTTTTACTCTATAGCAATAAACCTTACAGCCGGAAATGTTTAATTTCTACCATTTCCGGTTTGATCATCAGCTTAAAAAAATCGTTTCTCAATCTTTGATCCTCTATATCATGTCCAAAATTGGTGAAGATTGATCTGGTATTTTCTCGAATTTTTGTTTCCAGACAGACAGACAGACGAACAGGGTGAATATATGAAGGGGTTTCGATAAAGCAAATTTCTTTCTTTAACACATTCGTTTAAATCAATAAAATAAACTTAAAAGCAAAAAGTGTCACAAATTGTGCTAACATCTTGGCTAACGTTTCCACACAAATGTCTCATTCAAAGAATATGTACAATTGTGAGATTATACTTACGAAAGTTTTATTTGTTTATACATTTATAAAGGTTTCTTTTGTTATTTTTATACTTTCTATTATTACGCAATTACAATCAAAGGAAAAAATTCTACATATTATTTTCATCTAATGAAGTTTCGTGTTGATAAAAATACTCCGGAGTTTCGTACATAATCTCTTCACATATATTTCAAACCCAGGAAACATGAGTATAAAAATTCATTGAGGTAATACATAAACAACTAGAGATGCCCTGATGCGAGATCTTTGATGATATCGAACTCACATATACCGAATCGATCTACCATATTGGAAGAGGATTAAAAAGGTGTTTTCAGGAGGGCTCCATAGCAATTTATGTCTGTTTTATTGTTGATTGTGCTCCTAGGAAAAATTGTACGACGTAAAAATGAATGTTCTTTGGAATTTCATATGTCAAAGGTAAGCACAGTATTTTTTTTTTTTTTACACTGTAACAGTCAATAATGTACTTGTAATAACATTGGGTGAATAGGCATATGCATTGTCTTTACACTGTCAAAGGGCTCATAAAAACTACTACCTAGAGAATTGTCAAACTATTATTAAGTTTGCATATTTTTTAAACTATATGTTTATGAGTTGGAAATTTTACCAAAAGTATGTAAGGTGCAAGTATTCTGTGGCACCTTGGCGAAAATGAAAATGAAATCTTTCAGTTTTACGTCCCACGGTTATGCCGGTTAGGCTAAAGGAGACGGTGATGATGAGAGATGAGTGAAATGGTGGAATGAAGTAAGTGGGAGGAAACGGGAGAACCCCTAGAAAACCCACGAGCACGGTGTTTGTCCACCATAAAGTTCACTTGGCGGAGGCTGGGATCGAACCCGGGACCCCAAGCACTAGAGGTGAACAGGCACCTTGGCGAGGCAACTGTTTGGTTGTGGAGGGAGTAAGCCTACTTTATCTACATTGAAAATTGCTAAATGATGACAATTACTGCATAAAATAATCCTGACTCACTGTTAAAAGGAACAATTGGTCCATCTCTCATACAAGTCGCACGTTATTTATCGATATTCTTTATATATATATATATATATATATATATATATATATATATATATATATATATATATATATATATATATATATATATATATATATTTACAAATGGTTTCATGTTCTCTTTAGCAGACGTTTCAGCTGACTGAAACTTGCGGAATACGCCATCTTGGGAGATGTTATCTCGAATCGAATGCTACAATCGAGTGCATGCTCCAATCAACATTGCGACATACGGAAGGAATCTCTAATTCTTTATTTTATCTCATTGGTGTAAGTGATTTATTGAAATCAAAGTATTTTCTGCAAATGAATGGTTCAGATCAACAGCGAACTGAAACGATTCGAATCTTTATTCACTTCTTTTACTGATATGTAAATTAAATTAAGTCGCTGTATTTATGACTCAGGGAACTAACCTGGATTAAAGTACATTTTCTATACTTTATGTAATATTTTGAAATTGCCCAATTAGTTTAATAACGTGCATAACTCTATACAGTGCAGTTGTGTATCTGTTTGTCCGTTTGAAGTGACTCTCAAAATTGTCACAAGTGTGTAAAATCAGTACAACGAATTTCTATTAGATGTCTTTCGTGGGTGAGTTGGTAAATTCGTCGCCTTTGTAATCAAGACCCAGGTTCAAGTCCAGGTAGAGGACAACTCCCGGTGCAAACCGAGTAGTGATTCGGACCCCCCTTTAAACTGATAGGTGCCATCCTTCATAACCCAGCTATTGCATAAGAGCATTCAGACCAAACTTATTTCTATCCACATGTTGCATAATCTAAATAAGTAAAGCAAATCTAAATAAACAAACAGAAAAAAGAAAGAAAGAATTGCCTTAAACCAAACAACTGTGTTCTTTTTTTAATATGATTTATACCAACCCTGTTATTATACCGTAACTTTGCATTAACTACTTTTTACATATTCCTTACATTATAATTACGAATATGTACTCTTTCAATAATACAACACTTACGTTGTGTAAGATGATAACCAAGCTCATTAGATAACAGAAGCCAGCATAATACTTACCCCAAGCGATGGTTGGGTACAAACAACAGGTGAAACCCTTGTACAGGCCGTAAACTGCGATGATGTGGTACAGGAAGATGTTTATCACATTGGACCATTTGATGTGTTGTCCTCGAACAATTGGCTTCACATCGACTGGGGGAGGGACGTACGGGGTTAATACTTCTTGGGCAGCTGGTCTCGGTCGGACAGCAGCGCCATTCTCGTGGGGATAAGTCGTGTTGTTGGGAGGCATTGTTTCCTGCAAATAATAAAAATGATAATATTAAAAATACATTCTATAAATGCAAATATAATATATAGGTTATAAGAAACAGTACTTATCGTAGTGGTAACACAAAATCAATTAAATCCTATGCAAATGACAAACTAGATAGCAACATGGGATTATTTGTGAGGTCGCAGATTTGTGTTTGAAACAGTTAATATTTAGAGATTCGGCGAAAATTCGAGGCAGTTGCCGCGGTGAGAGGAGGGGGTCAAATGGAAGGATTTGATGGTTAAGGTATAATTATATTTGTAAATAAGGACCTTATTTTTTTTTATTATTTGTAGGTGAAATTATTATTTAAAGTGAGAAGTTCTTTGTTTGAAGCTACGAAATTATTTATTAGACTAGGATTAGATACCGTATCATTTATAATGTAAAGTAAAATACCTGGGTAGTGGTAGCTATGTTCTTGAAACTCAAAGGATTTGATGGTAACCTAGACTATTCAGAACAATCTGTCCCACAATGCACAATCTATAATTTAATTGAAGTTAAACTACTTCTGGTATAGAAAACAGTGTAACATTGCCTTTCCCTAATACCAGAACGGGTCCCTTTTGGTTTTACACATAGTTAAAGTTCAGCGAGAAATGTCCCTTCGAAAGCCGAGAGTTATTCTTTTAAATGCCTTTTAAGTTCTCATCAAGTGTACAATCCACTACACAGCATATTACTAGAGACTGGCCGTAGAATTGACAACAAAACCACAATACATTTGATATATCACTGGACATCCCTCCTCTACAAAAAAAAAAAAAAACTGTCTTATAAGGCTTAAGTTAGACCTACTCCACCAAAACAAACATCAAAATTTCACAAAGCACCCACAAAATGGTTACAGAATTGGTCAGTAGAAAAAAGGCAGAAAACACTGTCTTGAACAGTTTGTCTATCCTCTCTGTTATAATCTCAATCATCTCCTGCAAGAATTGTTAGATCTCAATAGGCTTATTGCAAATTTTTTATTTGTTTCTTCTGAACAAGAATAGGAGACATGACATGGAACAAAATCAAATTTGATATTTCAAACCTTTTTATATGTTTCATGACCTATACATGGTTAAAAAGCTATTTTTGATGTCAGTCTCTCTGTCATCTAATTTTCTTTTAATTCATGGGTATGTTACCATGCCTAGATACCAAATTTTAAGATCTTCATGAGAATCTATAAAGTGGTTTCTGTATTTTCAGCTTTTTTTCCAAGAATGAGGGTAATGTACTGCCAACTGAAAATCAAAATGAAACGAAATGAAATATCTCAGTTTAACATCATCAGAATAATGCCCTCTTAGGCTAAGGGATACGATGATTAAGGCAAGTGAATGATGATGCAAGAATTTGTGGAATAAGAAAGTAGGAGGAAATGGGAGAACCCTGAGAAAACCCACGGACACGATGTTGTTCATCACAAATTTACTTGGTCGTGGATCGAACCAGGTACCCCATACAGAAGAGGTGGTCGCTCTACCACTGAGCTACTATGCCAAAGTCGATTTACTCGAAATCAACTCTAATAATTTTATTTATATTTTAGAAATCATACATTCATACTGATAGTGTAGCTGACTGAAAGTATCAATTTTCAAATTACGTTATTCATATTCATATCTACGATCTCTAATACAGATTTAAAAATAGTGCAGATTATTTTCAAATGTTTCACATTTCACAAATTCGTAAAGCTATATGTTATTAATCTAGTGCAGAAATTCTCTCATGAGTACAGGAATTATTTCGGGTCACCATTTAAATAAATTTCTGTTTAACGTCACACAATTATGTCCTTTATGCTAAGGGAGACGGGTGATTAAGGCAAGTGAATGATGATGTAAGAATTAGTGGAATGAAAATGTGGAAGGAAACGAGAGTACCCTGAGAAAACTTGCGGGCACGATGTTGTGCATCACTATCTTATTTGGCCGAAGATCAAATCAAGGACCTCGCACACCAAAGACAAGTGCTTTACCACTCAGCTACTTTGTCTTCTGTTGACATTTTAGGAGTTGTGGGATTAGGTAAGGTGGGATATATTATCTTGTCTAAAATGGCGGAAATTCTTATGTTCGAGAAACCCGTTGTTGAGAAATCTTGAAAATTAATGTTTTCTCGTCTTGTCTCGTAAATTTTGTAGAATACTCGCTTTCGTCCTGATTCTCATAAAGGTTTTCTCGTCTCCATTTGTACATTTATGTACAAAATTTATGCCTTCATTTGTTCTTAATTTCATCTAGAACTGACCAGAATCTTTGTGCGTCTCGAGAGGTCCGTGACACACTGGCGGATTCAGGGGGGAAGGAGATCGCCCCCTTCCCCAGAAGAGGAAACTTTTTGATTTTGTATATAAATAAAACTCATCCAAGAGTTTGGTTGGAGCTCTTAAAAGTAGCTCTAAGTAGCAGTATTACACAATCACCGCCCCCCCCCCAGAAGTCCGTCTTGGATCCGCCCCTGCTGTGACATATCAATATGTAAACCATAACTATTATTGCAGTATATTGTGAAATGACTTGATGCATCTTTCACCTTGATAATCGCTCTTCACTATATTCGTGTAATCACTTTATCAATTTACAACTTTCATATTATGACCCATGTAACGTTAGAACAGTGTTTGAGGTCTAAGAGTGAACCTATTGTCCATGAGAGTCGTGAAATTTCTTTTTTGTCTCGAATCTAAAGACACTTCTTGTATCGTGGGCAAAACTAGTTGGAATTCGAACCCAG
The DNA here is from genome assembly GCF_964235325.1 of Thermobia domestica. NCBI lineage: Eukaryota > Metazoa > Arthropoda > Insecta > Zygentoma > Lepismatidae > Thermobia > Thermobia domestica. The sequence continues at coordinate 267,813,125 of NC_137463.1, forward strand.
GATCTTCTGATTGCTAAACAAAAACACTAACCACTAACCTACGCGCTTTCGATTGAATTCAAAATTCTATAATCATGAAGATGGTTTGCAAGTACAACACTTTTTGAGAAAATTAATCATGAATCGTTGTATAGGGCTACTTATTAACAGATTTTTATCTTTATGGAATGCCCCTCCGTGTTATCGCATACACACACACTCATTCTCTCTCTCCTTTTCACGCTCTCGAGATTAACCATATTGAATTAATGTTTAATTAAATGTTAGTCTCCACTTCCTTCAAGTAGAATTTACCTTTCCAAAGGGCCTATTCTGTTGCAATGATGTGAACAGACTTATGACGAAGAAACTATGTAGATTCTATATTCCAAAAGCAAACTGTCCTAAAATTAATGGAACATAGTCCAAAAAATAAACAAATAAATAAATAACGAAACATGGGCGTTGAAGTTAATGGAAAATCAGTGAAAAAAAATTAAGTCATTCATATACAGTATCTGAAAACTATAATAAGGAGATGGCTAATTGAAATGAAATGAAATCTTTAAGATTTGCGTCCCACGATTATGCCGGTTAGGCTAAAGGAGACGGTGATTATGAGAAATGAGTGAAATGGTGGAATGAAGAAAGTGGGAGGAAACGGCAGAACCCCGAGAAAACCCAAGTACACGATGTTTGTCCACCACAAAGTCCACACGGCGTGAGCTGGGATCGAACTAGGCACCCCAAGCATCGGAGGTAAACGCTCTGAGCCACCGCGCCCCCGGCTAATTGAAATATTATTGCAAAGACGTAATGAAGAGCTTAAAAACTATGTATAGCACGTAAGGTAAATATGCATAGAATAGTGTCAAAAGTCAAGTTGAGCAAAATCAATAATAATGATCAAGCATATGTATCTTCTGCGAATTACCCAGGGAGCCCCACGCGGAGGTTATGTGCTTGAAATATCTCACATCTTAATTTGGAATCCTCAGACTCATTTTAGCAAACAATGTGACTTCTGACCCGATCATATGACACAGGCAGGTGCTTATGGGAAACTGAATACGCCCTTTTGTGCCCTTGCATTCAAAGATTAAGAAAAAATGGGTAATACAAGTTAAATTTCCGAATTTCTCCACCATTCTGAATTTTGTAGTCAACCCTACCTGCGTCCACCTCGATATGTTGAACGCTGCAGCCAGCTTATAGGCTTCTGTGTTAGAACTAGACTGTTACATGAAGAAGGTTTCGAACCGATTTTTGCACATGTGTCTCCTGAAATCCTTACTTTAAGAATTCTTCCACGATTCTAATACTTTCTGTACACCTAGTATAATTGCTCGAAAGGAAAGAAAACCCTTAACCAAATATTTTTTGGTCCTTGTTAAGTAAACAGTTTCCTTTCGTATTTTGGAAAGAAAGTGTGACAATCTTTGAAATTCCTTCAACAGAGTACGGAAGCAGTTAAAGTGCGTACGTGCCTTGATGTAATAAAACGAAATGTCTCATACAGGAAGCCCCTTGAAATTTCCCATGGTTTACTCTGTCTTCAATTACAGACAAAGTGGGTTTTGATCTTTTTTCGTTGTCAATGTCATTACATGAAACAAGTGCGTTTTGATTTTAATACACGTGAGGTTGTGTGTTATGTAATCCACAAAAGATTAAGAAAAGTGTGGGAATCTGGTCAATTTATTTAGTTGTCGTTCGCATTTAGTTTAAATCAAATTGTCATTTTTTTTTTTTTTTTTTTTTTTTAATCATTAACCATCCGTTTCTGAGAGAAATTGAAGGATGTTACTTTCTGTCGCATTGTTGCCAGATATTTTTTTTTCTTTCAACGAAAGTAAAAGTTTTCAAGTTGTATGTTAGGAGTATAAGTGTCACAGTTAGATGAAAATAAACAACGAATAATACAATCTGCTAGTTAACGGCGTATTTTGCTATACAAACATTACATAAACAAATAAATAAGAAATTGTTCTAGCAAAACCAAAGTTCAATTATTATTGGCAATGACTGACATACTTTTTAACGCCACAAAAGTTCATTTTTTTTATTTTCTCAGGGTCATGGTAGCTCAGTGATAGAGCGTTCAGTGACGTAACTAGGGGTGGGCAAACGGGGCTTGAGCCCCGGGCGCCGAATTGGAGGGCACAAAACTGGGCATATATTTATTTTCATTGTAAGGCAAGGAAAGGAGTATGAGCAAACTAAAGATAATAAAAGTTATCTCAGAAACTTAGCAGAACAACCAGTTGCCAAGCTTAGGATCATACCCATAGAGCATAAGTTATCTTCAAAGCTATCTTTTGAGGACATTGTAAAAATCTTTGCAGCCAAAAGAGCCTGCAAAGTTAAATTTTAGCTTTAGCTTTTTGTGTTTTCGTTTAACTTACATCGAATTAAGAGGTTTGCAAAATGTCTGAACATAATATTCGAGACAACAGCTTGATTGCTTGTCATCTATTTTAAAGCAACAGACTATTGATTCATTCTACACATAAACATCCCGATATAATTCCAGAAACATTGTAATTTGCAGTTATTATGATAAGACTATAAGAATATGTCAAGCATCCTACTCTCAAGTTATTTGGCAATGAAATACTAATTAGTTTGGTGTTCTATCCTGTAGTAAACATTAAATTATGTACTCCAATTTTGAAATCAAGCTTTACCACTTGAAGCAAAATTAGAAAAAAAAATGAAATGAAAGCTTTGAGTTTTAAGTTCAACGGTTATGCCGGTTAGGCTAAAGGAGACGGTGATGATGAGTGATGAATGAAATGGTGGAATGAAGAAAGTGGGAGGAAACGGGAGAACCCCGAGAAAACTCACGCACGCGGTGTTTGTCCACCACAAAGTTCACTTGGCGGGGTCTGCGATCGAACCCGGGACCCCAAGCACCAGAGGTGAACGCTCTACCACTGAGCCACCGCGGCTCCAAAAAGCAAAAATAGAATAGTAGAATTACTGTGTGATACCAATATCAGGTGTAGTCGGGGAGCGTTTTGGTTTGGTTGGTCAGGGGAGGGGGCGCTAAGCTGAGTTCTTGTTCGGGTGACAAATGGCCTAGTTGCATCACTGAGAGCGCTTACCTCTGGTACGTGGGTCCCCGGTTCGATTGCCGGGCAGGTAAGTTTGTGGTGAACAACACCGTATCTGTGGGTTTTCTCGGGGTACTTCCGTTTCCTTCCACTTTCTCATTCTACTAGTTCTTTCATCATCATTCACTTGCCCTTATCACCCGTCTCTCTTAGCCTAAATGGGATAATCGTGGGACGTTAAACTGAAAAAATTCATTTTTTATTACTTTTTCGAAAAGTATCCGTGAGAATTTCCACTCAAAAATGTTATCTCTTTAAATCTATGTGATGTCTCGACTGATAACTCTTATGATTGGTAATACAGTAAGTTAGACAAAAATAAAACATCTGACAGCTAACAATAATTTTAAGCAATATCTCACCAACCATAAGCGCCGACTTGAAGAAAATATTGGGGGAGGGGGCAAAACAATGAATAAATATATCATCATATTCAGCCGTTTTCTATTAACTGTTTGACGAAGGCCTCCTTCCCCCTAGTTCTCGGTAAGCTGCATCCAAATTCATGTCCTAATGCAAATTTGCCTAAAGGCTTTAAAACAAATTCAAGTTCAAAATTTGGGAGTTTCACTGCAACTTTGCGCCCACATTAATCTTCACTTGTAATAATAGTGTTGCCAGAGTGTTGGTTGAAGCTTTAGGGCTCCATTAAACACAGTTTTGAAAATGGCGTTTTGTATCGAACAAGAAGGCTCTTACTATATTGAGTTAGAAGCACGACGAAGTTTACGACAGAAGTTCTTGCTTCTCTTTGTTAATTCTTCCTTGACTGGATTATATTGGGGGGCAAGGACCCCACCTATAAATATCGGGGGGCCAAAAGCGTCCTGTCCCCCCAAAGTCGGCGCCTATGTCACCAACCATACTATTTACTGCCACCTTGCTAATGCCATAATTAAAAGCCTAATGAGAGAACATTTCAGTGTTAGTGTTAACAAAATAAAAGTGGCATGATTCTTGTAAAGAAACAATTTTTACGTTTACAAATTAATGCTCTTTTCTTCCATTTTTTCGAAAAACTATGCTACTCGTTTTGTTTGGACCAATGAAATCTATTAATTGACATAAGTTAGAGAAGTATCATTGTTAAACAAAATGGAAAATTCAGAGTTAATTATAATTATGGAGTATATCTCAATAGCCACACTATATACTGTATTGTCTTCCTGCTATCATAATTAAGAGCTTGAGGAGTGCAAATTTCAATTAAAATTTTCATCTAAATCGCTAGTTTCGTTGTCCTACAAAGTCAAATTTTCTCTAAACCTAAAAATTATCAAAAATTACTCATGATGTATAACAGTCACCCATATTATTTTGTTGAGCTTAACGTGATGTATCAAATGGTCGAATGGTACCGTATATATTTTTTAGGCATCGAGCTAAATGGACGTTTTATCTGATACAGGCACCATGTCTTCGTGGTCATTTTGAAAACCGTGACTCATATGAAAAATCTTTTGCTACAATGCTGTTTACTGTTTGAAGATCTATCGCACGAGGTATCATTCGACCCATGCTTCCATTAAAAATTTCGATGTTGGGCCGTGAGTCCCCATGAAAGGCGGCCCAGGTAGCCTATTATTTATAACATTGTGGTATTTAATTTGGTGTTGATGATTTATAATTAAGGTTAATTATTGGTTGTTAATATTATTATAAATTGGTTAATTTGGATTTGATGATAGTGAATTAGATAGATAATTAATTAAATAATTATATTTAATGTATGTTATTAAATAGTTTATTTTTAATTTTTATAATAATTAAATTAATAATGATTTAGGGCCTTGCATGGGCAGTGTGGTTATTGGTTATTTTTTTATTTTTTTTTTATAAAGTTTTAAATTTATAGTTTGAATTTAAGTTTATTTAATTGGTTTTAGTTGAAGCTAATGATTGTTTGATTTTGTTAATAATTGTTTAATTTAGATATTTTAAGAGAAATTATTAACTTGGTTGCTGTTGATGTATTTTAGTTTTGGTATAGAAGGGTTGAGATTATAGTTATTAGAGATATAAAAATTTAGGTTTTGAATTGCGGGATTTTAAAAAAATGAGAATTGAGTTTTTTTTAGTTTTATATGTAGGTTGAAAATTATTTTTTGTGTTTATTGTAATATTTTAAATTTTTATTGTTATAATTATTTTGTAGGTGATTTAATTTTTGTGGTAAGATTTTTTTATACTTGATTTTAGATTTTTACTAATGTTTTTACATATTTTTTTTAATTATAAAGTTTATAAAATAATGTATATATATATATAATTTTTTAAATATAAAAGTTTGGTTTTAAATAATGTAAAAAATTAAATTAATTTTTATATATTTTTATACTATCTAACCTACCAATTATTAATATGGTAGGTTACCTACCAATTACTCGAAGTAGCTCAAGTGGTAGAGCGTTGGCTTCGCATTCGGTAGGTCGCGGATTCGATTCCCGCTGCCGAATATCCTGATTGGGGTTTTCCAGGGTTTCCCCCCAATCCTACCAGGCAAATGCCGGGATGGTACCTACTAAAACAGGCCCTGGCCCATACCTTCCCAAATCCCTTCCATTCTTGTTGTTATATATCCAGTATAAAATGGCCTCAGAGCTGTATCTGGTAATTGTTAAATAAATAAATAAATAAATAAAATAAAAATATATTTACCACAATATTTTTAAAAGATTATAGTAAGTGTTCCCAATTATTCTTAATAGTAAATTGTTTAAAACATTAGATATAGTTGCAGTTTTTCTCTTATGGCATGTATAAAACAATACTTGAGGTCCACAATGTCAACGTCCAACCTCATGATAATATCCATCGGGAGAGAGTTACGTTGGAAACTTTTGCAAGACCCATGTAAAATTGTAAACTCATCATATACCTATTATAGTCTGGGTTCTAGCTGGCCCCCTCAGTTTTTACCTTCTAGATCTACCACTAATCTTGTGGCCAGTTCTACCGGCACATTAAAAAAAAAGTAACCAAATTTTAGCCCAATTCCACCTACATGACTTCTCTTTTTTAAAATTTTGCAACCAATTTTTAGCAACATTTTATTTTTTTTATTGTAATCAAGTTTTCGCCCTCTCTTATCGACACAATTTCTCTAAATTTAGAAATCAATTTTTCAAAAGTCCTAACGACAAGATTCTCTTTCAATTTTAAAATTTATTTTTCACTGAACCCTAAGAATATCATTCTCTTTCAATTTTGAAATATTTCTTTTTCACTAAGTTCTCCGGACACAATTCTCTTCATAATTTCAAATCAATATTTTACTAAGGGCTACTGACAAAATATATTACTAGAGTCTTTTTCTCAAAGTCCTGCCGACACGATTTCCTTTATTGTCGAAATCAATATTTCAGTAAGTCCTACTGACATGTCTCTTTTAATATTGCGTCCACTTTTTCCCACTCATTTCTACTGACACGGTTTTCTTTTTTTTATGACACTTATCTCTGATGACAATAGGTTTCATCAATTTCTACTCAAAAAGCGGCTTCGGGACGAGGAAGCTAGGTCGTATCGCACATGTCGATATATATGATATTACACTGTTCATGTTAAGTAAGAAATTAATACAACAAAAATGGAAATCAATAATGTAAAAATTGTTCGTTATAAAATAAGTTATATAAATTGTCGACATATTTTGTATCTCAGTTCGAAATATGCAAATATTGCGAAAATAGGCATTTGTGTATGAGTAGCAGTCATCAGTGTCAAATCCCGGATCGACTGGTTGCTAAGTAGTTGCCTTAACGTCTATTCCACCGCGTTTGTGATTATTATTATTATTATTATTATTATTATTATTATTATTATTATTATTATTATTATTATTATTATTATTATTATTATTATTGGTAGTAGTAGTAGTAGTAGTAGTAGTGTGAATTTATTCTAATAATATTCAGTAACGATTCCCAATTGAGGAGATCCGTATGAACGAACATTCTTGGATACCAATACGTAGACCACCTGCTTCATACATTATTGTTTTTCATACATGATACAGACGCCAGGGTATGACAAATTTTGACCTATACTCATTAAGATGAAAATTAAAATTAAAGTGAGCTGAAGCTTTGATGCGTTTTGTCAAAATTGGGTCACTCCAATTTGGTCAATTTCAAATAATGTGTGCTGCACCTGTAGTCAAACCTAAAATAATGTACTCTATACGCGCTAAGTAGCTATTCCTGTTCGCATGAAGACGCTCTTTGAAGTTCGAGCAAATTAGTTTGGATAGGTATTCTCAAGTATTACATAAGTATTATACAGAGGGCACGAAGAGTTAGTGACAGAGTGCTCAGGTCTGGTGTGAGGATTTACTGGTTCAATTCCAGCTAATGTGAGATTGTGGTGGACAACACCGTGAACGTGTTTTTTTTCGGGGCTCCGGTTTCCTCCCATATTCTCATCGAAGCGATACCTTCATAATAATTCACTGTCACTTATGATCCGTTAGCCTAAAGGCAGTGGTGGAAGTGATACGGTATGTGGTGGTATGCCATACCGCCTCTGGTTTTTCAGTAATCAAGACAATATTTAAGAGGCCTCATCACTGCGAAATTAAAATACCGCTAATTTTACAGTAACTATGTGATATCTTCAAATAGATAAAAGATAATCAAAAAGTGGAACAATACCTCCCTAGACAATATTATTTTGCGTGAGATACCGCTATCAGGACTCATTTATCTGCTTTCAATTTCCAGCCATTTAGAAAATCGGCATTTATTTTCGCGTTTCTAAATAACTGCATACGGAAAGCTACTAGGTGACTCGTGATAATGGTAACTCATGCAAAATAACATCGTCTAGGGAGGTCTTTATCCACTTTTCGATTATCTTTTATATATTTGAAGATATCACATACTTATTGTCAGGGTGGATTGATTTAAATCAGTCTGATTTAAATCACGATTTTAATCAAGATTTAAATCACTTGATTTTTTTAATAAAAATCGTTGATTTAAATCAAATTCCGAAATGAATTACTTTAAAGTGAAAGTAAGTAAAATCCCGTTTTTCTTCTGTTATTTCGATTATGGAAGATAATAATCATAATACAACGAGACTCAAATGTATGTAAGCACAGTATGAACTTGAGGGGAACGACCAGGGAAAATCCCATTTGAACGGGTTACGGGTGAACTCTGCTTTCTTCTCTTTGTAACACAGGCTTTTAAAATTTCTATTCCAACGGGGAAATCAATATGGACATTTAAGATAAAAACTATTTTGTGTCTATGTCTATTTGTTTGTTTCCAGATAATAGGGGCGTATTTAGGGGGGTCCGATCCCCTCTCCGAAACAACAAAAAAGAAGATTTTAAAATTTTGGGCGAAATTTATGTACTAAATACATAGAAGTTGCTCGGGATCGTAATACGACAAATTTTGGATGCGTTAAAATATCGAATAATACTTTTGATCAGGGTTGGCAAAAACCATGGTTTTTATTAAAAAAACCAAATAAACCGGTTTTTTTTGGTTTAAACCAGGTTTTTTTGGTTTAAACCAGGTTTATTTGGTTTCAATAATTTGCTCTATATATTCATATCATATATGGACAGAAATAAGTTTGTTTCGCCTTGATGTTATTATGCAACAGCCGGGTTATGCTGGAAGGGGTCACATAAGCTTAAAGCGGAATAAAAACTGCTTCTCGAGTTACATCCGAGAGAAATTGTCCTCCATTAGAACTCGGAACCAGAACTAATTGGCCACAAATGCGATACGTCTGCCGACTCACTCAGGAAGGAATCCTGATAAAAATATGTTGTACTGATCTTTACATGTTTCTTAATGTAACTGTCAAGAGTCATTTCACAAGGACAATAAGATAAACAGTTGCACAAGTGAAACCATTATACAGAATTACATATGGACAATTTCAAAGTACTACGGAGTACAGAAGAACTAATTTAGTTCAAGTTAGTTAACAACGACTTTTATCGGTCCAAATTAAAGAAATACAAGGACTTAATTTGCATATCAGTAAGAAAAGTGTATAAATATACGAATTATTTGAGTCCACTTTGGCTCAGACTCATTTATACATAAATATAAACCAAAGATACTTCTCATTTCACTAAATGCCTCTCGTGGGGTCTGTATGAGTCCCCCCCCCCCACACACACACAAGTACGGCATTTCGATGTATTTTATCAATAGTAAACATTGAAACGAAACAATTTTTAGAATTTTTCTTTGATTGCAATTATACAACAATAATAAATACAAAAAAATCACAAAACAAACATTTATAAACTTATATATTTAAAAAAGTTGCTTTCGTAGTATAATCTTTTTGAGTAATGAATGGGGAACTAAGGTCTGAATATAATACGAATAATATACGGGAGTGAAACGTGATAACCCACAAATGTGTGTTCATCAAGATTTTACAAACACTTACACTTTTACGAACATTTTTCGTTTTTTGGTTTAAACCAGTTGGTTTTTTTGAAAAAACCAGCTGGTTTAAACCTTGGTTTAAACCATGGTTTAAACCACCTTGGTTTAAACCAGCCAACCCTGCTTTTGATAAAGTGGATACTTGACCCCATTGCAGAACATGCCGCGATCTGCGATGTGATCGCAGAAAATTTGCCGCGCCTGTGCAGGAAAAATTGTCAGAGGAAATAAAATAGCCAACAGAAAAGTATAAAAACGTGCCTGCTATGTATAGATGTCTTAAATGCACGGACAACTCGCATTTGAACTGTTTTTCACGTCACATAAAGCATATTTTTAACAATCACAAGTGTTTCTTCCGCTGGAACTGATCTTGATTTTTTTTTTTTTTTTAATTTTGGAATTCCTGCAGAAAATTTTTGACTTAACAAAAGCTCATCGCATAAAGACAAAGAAAGTTCTGTGATCGGAGAAAACGATATTCACGAAGAAATTAAATATCGACTAAAAGCAGGGAATTCGTGTTATTATTCAGTTCAAAATCTCTTATCGTCGTGAATTGTGTCGAGGAATTTGAAGCTTTAAAATATATAAAACGATAATTATGCCTGTTGTGCTGTATGGTTGTGAAACATGGTCGCTTACGCTGAGGGAAGAACGCAGACTGAAAGTATTTGAGAATAAAATTCTGAAACGAATATTCGGAACCCAAAGGAACGGAAATGAGGAATGGCGAAAACTTCATGATGAGGAACTGCATAATTTATACCATTCACCAAACATTGTTAGGGTCATCAAGTCTTGGAGGCTCAGGTGGACAGGACATGTAGCGAGAATGGAAGAAAGTAGGAACGCTTTCAAAGTTTTAACTGGAAGTCCAATCGGAAAACGACCATTAAGAAGACCTAGGCGCAGATGGGAGGACAATATGAAGATGTATCTCGCAGAAATAAGAATACAAAATAGAAACTGGATTCAGTTGACTAAGGATAGAAGTTAGGAGAGCTTTTGTGAACATGGCTTGAACCTCCGGGTTCCATAGGTCATAGAGTGAGTTAGTTAATTTTAGGTGAAATTTATGTACTTTATATGTATTTCGTGCCGCTAGCTAGTTCCAATTATTTAAAAATATGCCGCTGCCAAATATCAGTAACTTTCGTGAAAAGAAAAGTGTCATGTTGATATACATTGCTGTACCTTTTCCTTAATGCTTAAGAAACATTGTTTGGGATTGAAATAGGTTAACTATTGGGAATTAATTCAAAATTAAAACCCAATACTTTAACTTAAATGGCATAACTAACATTTAATACTAATTCCTAATGTTTTTTCTTCAGTTCGCAACTTGTATTATACGAAGAAAAAGATTTGATTTAAATCAAAAAAATCGATTTAAATCAAAAAAATCAACAAAAATGATTTTTTTTAAAAAAATCATGATTTTTTTCCACCCTGCTTATTGTAAAATTAGCGGTATTTTAATTTCGCAGTGATCGGGACTCTTAAATAGCCGGTATGTTGAGTCAAAATCATAATAAAACATACCGCCTCTGCTTTTTTCCACTTCGAACACTGCCTAAAGGACATAATCATGAGGCACTGAAAATTTAATTCCTTTATTGGATCCTATACACTTCAATCAAAAGTTTCCTTGTATGGTTTATATTTGGAGAACTACATACAGCGTAGCCAAACTCAAACTATCACTTAACTCAGTATAATGTGCTTATTCGGTAGAAAATACAAAAACTCGATTTAGGGGCCGTTCAAAAATTTCGTTGGCCCCTGATCCCAAAATTAATTCTTGACGAAGATCGCAATTTTTTGGTCCATTTTTTTTATCATTCTTAAAATTCTTAATTTGTTTTTTCATAGTTCAAGTAAAAGTTTGACCTCAAACAACCTTAACCTCCACCAGCCATCTCACTCCAACTTTCAAATGCTGGCAAAAAGCATGATAGCCTATGTACAGAATTTATATCCAATGGAAGAAAGCTATCATTCAAAAAGAGTTAACTAGCGCCATCTAACGACCAAGCACCGGTCAGCGATCTTCTTTTGACTTGAGAGACACTTTTTAATCTCTTCGCCTAGGGCTAAATTCTTTGTTTTACAACTCAAACTTTCTTTATGTATAGAACACGTGTAATATACGCACCCACGGTTAATGCTGCTATGATACTTTGTTGCTTCTATAATGAATGGTTAAATTATATAACACGTCTAACAGAACATGAATATCTCTTTATGAACAAGGTATTATAAGAAATTCATTAGCGTAGCATTAGTTGAGTATTTGATTCATTTACCTTTATTATTATGTAAATAAGTTATATGTGTAGTTGATTGTTTGACATTACGCAATTTCATGAAAATTTGCCATATCCTGCGTTCCCTTTGAGGGAAAGAAATTGCATGTGCGTTATACAATTCACATGGTTTGCATTACGTGCAATTTCTTTTTTTAAATAACGAATCAAATAGCATTGTATAATGGCAATTCTTGTTTCTGGAAAATTTATGGTTAAAAGGATATTGACAACCTGTGTCATCCTGGTTTTGTGGTTCTTTAATTTATGTGGGAAAGTATTCTTGTTTTCTCTCAAATGAAAGGATACGCTATTTAACTCGTTTGCATTTCAAGTGTATTTAAATGTTTCTTGCTTTATAAAAGTTGGTTTCTGTTATACATACGTTTTACACATACTTAAGTGAAATTTCTTTTGTAAATATTTAAACTTTGCACTTCACAGTAAAGAACTTGTTAGATTTGGCAGAAATTGCTTTTTTTAAAAAAAACAAATATACATCCCGTAATTAACTGGATAATAGATAAGTTGTTGTTATATCCTTCAATTAACCTTTTGTCAGGAGAAACGATTGAGGTATACCATTTAACCTTTGCCCTATTCGAATTGTATCTATGGATTAAACGTAAGTTGTTATAATCGATTGGAGTTTAGCATCGTTTCAGCATAGAGGCTGTAGAACTCCATAGTATCCATCAAATTGAATAGCAGGGGCGGATCCAGGATCGACTTCTGGGGGGGGGCGGTGGGTTGTCATACTGTTACTTTTAAGGGCTCCAAACTTTGGGATGGGTTTTATTTATATATAAAAATAAGAAAGTTTCGTCTTATGGGGAGGGACGTTTCGTGTAAAAGTAAGAAATTAGATGCTTCACAGTGCATTTTTTCAATTATTCTAATTTCTGAATTTTACTGAAGAGGATTTTTATTTTTATATTTTGCTTCATTTGTTGAATTAATAGTAAAACAATGAAATTTTTTAGTTTAATTTCGCGCTATTATGTCATTTAGGCTAAGGGATTAAGGCAAGTGAATGATGATGAAAGAATTAGTGGGATGAGAAAATGGGAAGAAATGGGAACACCCCGCGAAAACCCACGCACACGATGTTGTCCACCACAAACTTACTTGGGTCGGGTTCGAACCAGGGTCTCCACGCACCAGAGGTGAGCGCTCTACCACTGAGCCACCGTGAAGTACTTGTAAGAAGCAGTGTATTTGAGGAAACATGTCATAATGGAACTTAAGACTCCTAAGTATTTAGTGCGCTTAAAACCAAAGGAAAAATCTCATATTCATAAAACCATCACATAGCAAGTATAAAGTAGACTCTTGCCTATCAGAGTCGCGACTATCTTTCTCCCTTTACTATCTGATCTAATTTCAAAAAATATAAGAAAGAAAAATCCTTAATGAAATTAGGAATAATTTTTGAACGATCTACTCCATAAAAAACACGACTTTGCCTAGGAAAAATAGTGTATGAAGGACTTTTTCAGAAACTAAAAACTGTAAATGTTGGTTCTTTTAGGCTTACTTTTTGTGTAATAATTTATCAATAATACTAAGAAGAAGTTTAAGTGATTTATTTAAAGAATTAGATCTTTTTATTTAAATGTTCTGTTTTATTTTAAAATTGTACGTATGTACAGTCCGCAGCAAAAAACCTGCAACATGAGCATGTAGGTTTATTGTGAAACTACGCATAACAGGGGATTAAAATAACGTCTAAATGGCACGAATCACGGCAGAAAAAACCTTGGCGTCCTCCCCTGTACACTTATTTTGGAGCAAAAGACTTCGTCGTTTCACAATAAATTTACATGCTCATGTTGCAGGTTTTTTGCTGATGACTGTACAGTGTACATCATTTTGTTTTATGCAATTAAGTCAGACACTATAAGATTTATAGTAAAATGTGAAAAATACATTTATTTTTGAACTTTCCCTTTTGTAATAAGGTTTTAAAACGCACAGTATAGTGAATACAAAAAATATGAATAAGAGACGATTTTACTATCCGGACTCTACTAGGTATTCAACAATATTATTATCGTTTAACGAAGAAAAGTTCAAAATGAATTATATTACAGTCGATACATTTCCTTGGGCTGAAGAAAATTATATGTGTAAATCCTTATGTGTAGTTTTCGAGATAATATTACTTTTGTAAACCTAAAAAAATCTATACTGTATGTTAAGAGGATGCTGTTCCTACTAACAAAACGACAGTAGATAATATAGTTAATGAGATAAAGAACTGAAATTATAATCTATTCTGAAACTTTAACTATGATATTGTGCAAAGATGAATGATATATCAACCGAAACATTACATTCAGATAAACAAAATAACAAATTTTAAACTATTATCCATACTTTTTTGAAAAAAATCTTGAGAAAAGATTTGTTGTGGTGTTAAAATATATATGTCAGTCGGTGCTAACCGGATGGAGTTCATAAATTTTACTCAGCTTGGATTTTATTATTATTATTATTATTATTATTATTATTATTATTATTATTATTATTATTATTATTATTATTATTATTATTATTATTATTATTATTATTATTATTATTATTATTACTATTATTATTATTATTATTATTATTACATTATTATTATTATTATTATTAGTATTATTATTATTATTATTATTATTATAGGAATGGCGAAAGAAGCCTTTAGGAGGAATAAAATTATATTTTGTGGTACCTTAAATAAAGAGTTGAGAAAAAGATTCATAAAATGCTTCATGTAGAGTATTGTATTGTATGTGTCAGAAACATGGACATTATGCATAAATGATGAGAAAGACTTGAAGCTTTCGAAATGTGGCTGTGGAGAAGAATGGAAAGAATTGGCTGGGTTGAGCGGGAAGCGAATGAGAGGGTGTTAGAAATTGTAGGGGAGAAAAAAACAATTTTAGATATTATTAAGAAGAGGAAGATAAATTGATCGGGACATTGGCTAAGAAGAAACGGTATCATGAGAGACTGGGTAGAGGTATGATGGCAGGAAAGAGAGGGAGGGGATGAAGGAGACTACAATTAATGGATTATTTAAAAGCAGAGAAATCATACTTGAAGACGAAGATTTTAGGGAAAGACAGTGGAGCATGGAAGCTTTTCAGTTGCTTGAAGTGACCTGCCAATAATAGCAGAATACCTGTGGTGATGATGTAATGTATAAGTGAAACAAGAGCCGTTAATTATAAGGTTATATTTATTCTTGTTAAATTTCCCCTGCCCGTGACGCTACTTCTAAATAATAGAAAATAATATCAACAAAAGAAAATATCTATCAAAAATTTTATATAACAATATTTACACTAATTTCTAGAAAGCGGATCGGAAGAATTCTTTCGATTGTGATAAGTAGAAGTGTATGAAATTCAATAAGAAGCCTGAATGTGAGCGATCGTTGGCTCATTATAAATTAGATTTTGGTACATAGAGTAGTCTTTTATTTCGTCTAGTGCAAATAGTACTAGGAAAACAGAGAGCAGTTGTGTTTGACATTTACCAATTTCTAAAAATATGAGGATTTTCGCGACAATGACTGTATGATGTCATATTAAGTCATTTGATGATAGTTTCATTACTTAACCTACGTAGCTGATGAACTATTAGATGAATGACAGCTAGAAATAAGTCTATTTTGTAAAGATGTGAGGGACAGGCCATAGACTAAATAGATAAACAATATTCTACTACAGAAAAAGTCAAGACCTGATAAGTAGTGTGTGCCGTCAAATTTAGAATTTCTGTAAATCTGTAAATATTTATACAGTTCACAAAGCATTGTTAGGGTCATCAAGTCTAGAAGACTCAGATGGACAGGTCATGTAGCGAAAATGGAAGAAAGTAGAAACGCTTTCAACGCCAGTTATAAAACGACCATAGGAAGATCATGGCGCAGAGAGGGAGGAACAATATGAAGATGGATTTCACAGAAATAGGAATACAAAGTAGAAAATTGATCCAGTTGGCTAAAAGAAGTCAATGAAGAAATTTTGTGAGAGCGGCATTGGACCTCCGGGTTCCATAGGCCATAGAGTTAGTTAACTAGTAAATCTGTAAATATTCCTAACATTCGCATATACTTTTTTTGTAACAGCATCAATATGTTGACTAATGCTAAACTTATCATCAAATAGAAATAATAATAATAATAATAATAATAATAATAATAATAATAATAATAATAATAATAATAATAATAATAATAATAATAATAATAATAATAATAATAATAATAATAAAATACACAGGTATTTATGCGTTTGCACATAGTGTAGACTTGTTTAATACCATTGGTTTTCAGAGAAATCGTAAGAGAAGTGTACTGACAAGGATTTATCTTTAAATGTCAAGTCTTACACGAAGAACTTAGCCTTGAGAACTCATCTTAATGGAATCTTGTTTTGTCAAGAATTGTCTGGAGAGTTTTGTGGTCTCTACAAACAGGAGAATCTATATATTAAAATGCTAGAAAAGTTTATGTGTTTGTGGCCAATCCTTTCGTCAATGAGATCTCGAAAACCACAAGTACTAGAAACGAGCCGTCGATTCCAAATTTTGTGTAGATTGTCCAGTTCTCGTTCATTAAAAAAGTCCATTTATTTTTCTATTCCACATCTTAGATGTCGTCTTGATCCTATTAGTTTAATATTGCCATTAGGACGTTAAGGTTTATACCCTTGTGAAAGGCAACCGGTAGAAGAGCTACGTACAGCGGGTTGATGGACATTTCAGGCGTTTTGCTTTAATCTGACCCACAATGGGGCGTACTCGGATGTGGAGTTATAAGAAAACTCGCTAAAGCTCGCTGGGGGCTCCGCCCCCAGGCCCCCCGGTCAGGCCTTTGCCATGAGGTGTCATGTTCTAGAAAACTATTCCTTCAGGAATTCACTTCCCTTTACAGCAGTCACCTGTTACCAACACATACTTCAATTCAACCGGTATTATTCCTTCCATGTAACTTTGAAAAGCAAACACACAATTTATTAGAAAGAACTCTATTACTACTTCTACTCTGGCAATCATGTGCATGGCTTATTATGTACACTTTGCGCACACCTATACATGTTAGAGACAATAACAGAATTTATTTTCTCAAACATAAACAGCGGACACTGTCTTCCAATAGCCTACCTATTAAACCTTGCATTTTGCGAAAACACTCACTGTTTACAAATGTGATTTTTGCAACCTTTCAAATATTTATTCGTAGCATTTTTTAATATTATGTTTTGCAGTGTAATTTAGTACAGTGTAATATAATAGTGTCCTTGTAGTTAATTGTACATATTACCTGCAGGAAAAGTAATTCATATCTGTGATATAAGGGTGGGAAAATATTTCAGTCTTCCTGCACATTTATTCTTGTATTTATAATGAAGACTACAATTTACTAGATAATTTACAAATATGAATATTGTTGGAGATTGTTTAAATTTTTTTCATATCATTTGAGTGAACACTACTTTTGTACTATAATGTAGTACAGTGGATTATAATGGAAACCTTGGGCATAGTTGTACATATTACCTCAGCAAGATTTCTTGAAAAGTTTCATATATACTGCACAAATTCTTGCAGTCTCCCTGTATATTTATTCATGTATTTTCAATGAAGTCTACAATTTGTAGGTGATTTACAAATATGATTATTGTTGGAGCCTTTTTAAACATTTGTTGGTATCATTTGAGAAAACACTATTTTGCACTTTAATATAGAAAACTCCCTTATAAAAGAACCCTTCGGCATACTAGTACATATTACTTGCAGCAAGACTTTTTGAAATATTTCATATTTACTGGACAATTTCTTGCAGTCTACCTGTATCTCTCGTCTTGTATTTTTATGAAGACTAAATTTGTTCGTAATTTACAAATATGAATTTTATTAAGGCTTTTTAAACATTAGTTCATAACATTTGATTGAACACCAGTTTTTGCACAGTAACGTAGTATACTGTATTACAATGCTGTCCTTTTTAACAAAAGTAATTATTGGGCAGCAGGACTTGTTGAAATGATTATTTATACTGGACAATAACATACAGTCTTATTGTATCTTTACTCTTACAATTTCAATGAAGACGTTTATTTATTGATAATTTAAAATATGAATATTATTGGAGGCTTTTAAAAAAATTGTTTATAGCAACTTAAACAACACCACTTTCTACACTGTAGTAAAACATTGTACTAGAATTGTGTCTTTCAAATTTCTTATTACAATCAAATAACAGGAGATCATTTCCTTAATCATCCTAAAAAACACATATATAACACGATTACTATTCCGATTTTAGAGGTGTAATTCCACGGACGCGGGCCTGCTACGTACCAGTACTATGTGAGCAGTAAGTGGGAAATCCAAAATCTAAGGAATTGAGTAGTGTAGTGGAACGACGTGAGCCTACTGTACAAAAGACCTGGGTTCTATCCCCAACAAGTTTTTCTCTCACTTTTTCTTTCTTTGAAAGTTTATTTTTATAGCATAGGTGATTGAAAATAAGCTTGACTTTATTATATACGGCATTTCATTCCAACCGGACCCGCAACTAAACCTATTAAATCGAAAGGGGCACTTTTCCACGCATCTTATATATTAAAATTATGTACTCTGCCGACGAGACAATTTTCAAAGGTGCCCATTTGTGTGTGTGTGTGTGCGTGTATGAGCGTGTGTGCGCAGTTGCGTACGCAGGAATTTATTTCGGGAAGGGCCAAACTCAATATCAGTGTATTTTATATTGAAATTCCTAAACTTGTCCCAAAAATTAGGCTAAATTTACTCAAAAGTTGGAATTTCGGTGGTGGTCCGGACCCCCAGGACCCACCCCTGCGTGCGTCCCTGTGTGTGTGTGTATTTCCTTAAAATTAATATTTTATACTTTCCATTTGTGGTATTCACTTCCAATTTGGTATACGCATGTATCTTAACGAGGAACATAAAAGGGGAGAGAGATATTTTGCAATCGTTTCCGGTTTGAAGCAGACACTGTTGTCGCGAGACAAAATGTATTGTTGTCTTGTATGGACACTATATCGTGAAAATGATGCCCAATGTTTCTTTCAGACTTTTTGGGGGACACTGCCTCCTCAGAGCGCCCCTGGCGAGATCAAAATAATACGTTTATAATACAATAACAAATAGAATGTTATCAGCAGTGCCCCCGGGGTAATACTCCCCCCCGAACATTGCTTCCGATAGAGACACTGGTGATGCTCCATTTCCAAAGCTACATATGTTTGATTTTAAATACTTCAGTATCGTCTCGAAACTTTACACGAACATACTGCCTAGTTTCGAGACCATCTCAACAGTTAGCGTATAAATATATCCTTTCCGTCTGTCTGTAATAACGAAAATATTTTGTTCACGCAATACCAACAGAAACTATTTGGTAAAATGAAGCAACGTGATAAGAAAAAAAATGCAAGATAAAACTTGGTCTGGGGAGATTCGAACCCAGACCTGCTACTCAGAAAGCAGACACTTTACCGCGGAGCTAACTTACTACGTTGAATTCTGTTTGTTCTATTCAACTCAATAAAACACATAAGAGGCCAAATGAAGGCAATTCAAAAATATGGCAATTTTGAATTCAAGATGGCGACTTCTCCAATGATTTGTTTCTTCACTTAAACTGAACTACGTCATTAATAACATAGCGAAACCTGGCTTACCTACCAAGAGCACAACTTACAATTTTCATGGTTACAAATTTTTGAGACGCCATTTTGAATCGAAGATGACGACTTTTCCAACATGTCGGATTTTTCCCCTCACATGAGCTGTACTCTACACACTTGAACGCAATTTCGTGATTCCACCATATCTACAACTTGTGTAGAATTAGACGCCCCCTTATAACATTCCTAGCACTTTCTTACACCGAACATGACTATTTTTTTCAAGTTTAAGGGCGGATTCGCAAACTACGCATCAGAATAAACATCACCTCGAAATTTCAACATCCTAGACACAGCCATTGCAAATTTCACATTTTTTCGATTTGCGCTTCGAAACGAAAACGAATTTTAATGCTCTTTTTTCTATCATAAACTATGTTCCTAGCTTCACTGCCTGACAAAATATGACGTTTCTATGGTGTGCGGAACTACTCTAAAAACCAGCATTTCGAAACGACGAAAAATTTCGACACTTCATTTACATGGAAAATGTCGCCTTTTTCGTGAATTCGGAATTTTCCCATTACTCACATCCCATTTGGTGTTTGTATGTTTTGTGGAAGTATGCAAACAATTAAGTGTGTTTCCGACTTTAGAGGTATATAATTCCACGGACGCGGGCCTGCTACTTACCAGTACTATGTGAGCAGTAAGTGGGAAATCCAAAATCTAAGGAATTGAGTAGTGTAGTGGAACGACGTGAGCCTACTGTGCAAAAGACCTGGGTTCTATCCCCAACAAGTTTTTCTCTCACTTTTTCTTTCTTTGAAAGTTTATTTTTATAGCATAGGTGATTGAAAATAAGCTTGACTTTATTATATACGGCATTTCATTCCAACCGGACCCGCAACTAAAACTATTAAATCGAAAGGGGCACTTTTCCACGCATCTTATATATTAAAATTATGTACGCTGCCGACGAGACAATTTTCAAAGGCGCCCATTTGTGTGTGTGTGTGTGTGTGCGTGTATGAGCGTGTGTGCGCAGTTGCGTACGCAGGAATTTATTTCGGGAAGGGCCAAACTCAATATCAGTGTATTTTATATTGAAATTCCTAAACTTGTCCCAAAAATTAGGCTAAATTTACTCAAAAGTTGGAATTTCGGTGGTGGTCCGGACCCCCAGGACCCACCCCTGCGTGCGTCCCTGTGTGTGTGTGTATTTCCTTAAAATTAATATTTTATACTTTCCATTTGTGGTATTCACTTCCAATTTGGTATACGCATGTATCTTAACGAGGAACATAAAAGGGGAGAGAGATATTTTGCAATCGTTTCCGGTTTGAAGCAGACACTGTTGTCGCGAGACAAAATATATTGTTGTCTTGTATGGACACTATATCGTGAAAATGATGCCCAATGTTTCTTTCAGACTTTTTGGGGGACACTGCCTCCTCAGAGCGCCCCTGGCGAGATCAAAATAATACGTTTATAATACAATAACAAATAGAATGTTATCAGCAGTGCCCCCGGGGTAATACTCCCCCCCGAACATTGCTTCCGATAGAGACACTGGTGATGCTCCATTTCCAAAGCTACATATGTTTGATTTTAAATACTTCAGTATCGTCTCGAAACTTTACACGAACATACTGCCTAGTTTCGAGACCATCTCAACAGTTAGCGTATAAATATATCCTTTCCGTCTGTCTGTAATAACGAAAATATTTTGTTCACGCAATACCAACAGAAACTATTTGGTAAAATGAAGCACGTGATAAGAAAAAAAATGCAAGATAAAACTTGGTCTGGGGAGATTCGAACCAGACCTGCTACTCAGAAAGCAGACACTTTACCGCGGAGCTAACTTACTACGTTGAATTCTGTTTGTTCTATTCAACTCAATAAAACACATAAGAGGCCAAATGAAGGCAATTCAAAAATATGGCAATTTTGAATTCAAGATGGCGACTTCTCCAATGATTTGTTTCTTCACTTAAACTGAACTACGTCATTAATAACATAGCGAAACCTGGCTTACCTACCAAGAGCACAACTTACAATTTTCATGGTTACAAATTTTTGAGACGCCATTTTGAATCGAAGATGACGACTTTTCCAACATGTCGGATTTTTCCCCTCACATGAGCTGTACTCTACACACTTGAACGCAATTTCGTGATTCCACCATATCTACAACTTGTGTAGAATTAGACGCCCCCTTATAACATTCCTAGCACTTTCTTACACCGAACATGACTATTTTTTTCAAGTTTAAGGGCGGATTCGCAAACTACGCATCAGAATAAACATCACCTCGAAATTTCAACATCCTAGACACAGCCATTGCAAATTTCACATTTTTTCGATTTGCGCTTCGAAACGAAAACGAATTTTAATGCTCTTTTTTCTATCATAAACTATGTTCCTAGCTTCACTGCCTGACAAAATATGACGTTTCTATGGTGTGCGGAACTACTCTAAAAACCAGCATTTCGAAACGACGAAAAATTTCGACACTTCATTTACATGGAAAATGTCGCCTTTTTCGTGAATTCGGAATTTTCCCATTACTCACATCCCATTTGGTGTTTGTATGTTTTGTGGAAGTATGCAAACAATTAAGTGTGTTTCCGACTTTAGAGGTATATAATTCCACGGACGCGGGCCTGCTACTTACCAGTACTATGTGAGCAGTAAGTGGGAAATCCAAAATCTAAGGAATTGAGTAGTGTAGTGGAACGACGTGAGCCTACTGTACAAAAGACCTGGGTTCTATCCCCAACAAGTTTTTCTCTCACTTTTTCTTTCTTTGAAAGTTTATTTTTATAGCATAGGTGATTGAAAATAAGCTTGACTTTATTATATACGGCATTTCATTCCAACCGGACCCGCAACTAAACCTATTAAATCGAAAGGGGCACTTTTCCACGCATCTTATATATTAAAATTATGTACGCTGCCGACGAGACAATTTTCAAAGGTGCCCATTTGTGTGTGTGTGTGTGCGTGTATGAGCGTGTGTGCGCAGTTGCGTACGCAGGAATTTATTTCGGGAAGGGCCAAACTCAATATCAGTGTATTTTATATTGAAATTCCTAAACTTGTCCCAAAAATTAGGCTAAATTTACTCAAAAGTTGGAATTTCGGTGGTGGTCCGGACCCCCAGGACCCACCCCTGCGTGCGTCCCTGTGTGTGTGTGTATTTCCTTAAAATTAATATTTTATACTTTCCATTTGTGGTATTCACTTCCAATTTGGTATACGCATGTATCTTAACGAGGAACATAAAAGGGGAGAGAGATATTTTGCAATCGTTTCCGGTTTGAAGCAGACACTGTTGTCGCGAGACAAAATGTATTGTTGTCTTGTATGGACACTATATCGTGAAAATGATGCCCAATGTTTCTTTCAGACTTTTTGGGGGACACTGCCTCCTCAGAGCGCCCCTGGCGAGATCAAAATAATACGTTTATAATACAATAACAAATAGAATGTTATCAGCAGTGCCCCCGGGGTAATACTCCCCCCCGAACATTGCTTCCGATAGAGACACTGGTGATGCTCCATTTCCAAAGCTACATATGTTTGATTTTAAATACTTCAGTATCGTCTCGAAACTTTACACGAACATACTGCCTAGTTTCGAGACCATCTCAACAGTTAGCGTATAAATATATCCTTTCCGTCTGTCTGTAATAACGAAAATATTTTGTTCACGCAATACCAACAGAAACTATTTGGTAAAATGAAGCAACGTGATAAGAAAAAAAATGCAAGATAAAACTTGGTCTGGGGAGATTCGAACCCAGACCTGCTACTCAGAAAGCAGACACTTTACCGCGGAGCTAACTTACTACGTTGAATTCTGTTTGTTCTATTCAACTCAATAAAACACATAAGAGGCCAAATGAAGGCAATTCAAAAATATGGCAATTTTGAATTCAAGATGGCGACTTCTCCAATGATTTGTTTCTTCACTTAAACTGAACTACGTCATTAATAACATAGCGAAACCTGGCTTACCTACCAAGAGCACAACTTACAATTTTCATGGTTACAAATTTTTGAGACGCCATTTTGAATCGAAGATGACGACTTTTCCAACATGCCGGATTTTTCCCCTCACATGAGCTGTACTCTACACACTTGAACGCAATTTCGTGATTCCACCATATCTACAACTTGTGTAGAATTAGACGCCCCCTTATAACATTCCTAGCACTTTCTTACACCGAACATGACTATTTTTTTCAAGTTTAAGGGCGGATTCGCAAACTACGCATCAGAATAAACATCACCTCGAAATTTCAACATCCTAGACACAGCCATTGCAAATTTCACATTTTTTCGATTTGCGCTTCGAAACGAAAACGAATTTTAATGCTCTTTTTTCTATCATAAACTATGTTCCTAGCTTCACTGCCTGACAAAATATGACGTTTCTATGGTGTGCGGAACTACTCTAAAAACCAGCATTTCGAAACGACGAAAAATTTCGACACTTCATTTACATGGAAAATGTCGCCTTTTTCGTGAATTCGGAATTTTCCCATTACTCACATCCCATGACGAACAAGTGTGCAAAATTTGGTGTTTGTATGTTTTGTGGAAGTATGCAAACAATTAAGTGTGTTTCCGACTTTAGAGGTATATAATTCCACGGACGCGGGCCTGCTACGTACCAGTACTATGTGAGCAGTAAGTGGGAAATCCAAAATCTAAGGAATTGAGTAGTGTAGTGGAACGACGTGAGCCTACTGTGCAAAAGACCTGGGTTCTATCCCCAACAAGTTTTTCTCTCACTTTTTCTTTCTTTGAAAGTTTATTTTTATAGCATAGGTGATTGAAAATAAGCTTGACTTTATTATATACGGCATTTCATTCCAACCGGACCCGCAACTAAAACTATTAAATCGAAAGGGGCACTTTTCCACGCATCTTATATATTAAAATTATGTACGCTGCCGACGAGACAATTTTCAAAGGTGCCCATTTGTGTGTGTGTGTGTGTGCGTGTATGAGCGTGTGTGCGCAGTTGCGTACGCAGGAATTTATTTCGGGAAGGGCCAAACTCAATATCAGTGTATTTTATATTGAAATTCCTAAACTTGTCCCAAAAATTAGGCTAAATTTACTCAAAAGTTGGAATTTCGGTGGTGGTCCGGACCCCCAGGACCCACCCCTGCGTACGTCCCTGTGTGTGTGTGTATTTCCTTAAAATTAATATTTTATACTTTCCATTTGTGGTATTCACTTCCAATTTGGTATACGCATGTATCTTAACGAGGAACATAAAAGGGGAGAGAGATATTTTGCAATCGTTTCCGGTTTGAAGCAGACACTGTTGTCGCGAGACAAAATGTATTGTTGTCTTGTATGGACACTATATCGTGAAAATGATGCCCAATGTTTCTTTCAGACTTTTTGGGGGACACTGCCTCTTCAGAGCGCCCCTGGCGAGAACAAAATAATACGTTTATAATACAATAACAAATAGAATGTTATCAGCAGTGCCCCGGGGTAATACTCCCCCCCGAACATTGCTTCCGATAGAGACACTGGTGATGCTCCATTTCCAAAGCTACATATGTTTGATTATAAATACTTCAGTATCGTCTCGAAACTTTACACGAACATACTGCCTAGTTTCGAGACCATCTCAACAGTTAGCGTATAAATATATCCTTTCCGTCTGTCTGTAATAACGAAAATATTTTGTTCACGCAATACCAACAGAAACTATTTGGTAAAATGAAGCAACGTGATAAGAAAAAAAAAATGCAAGATAAAACTTGGTCTGGGGAGATTCGAACCCAGACCTGCTACTCAGAAAGCAGACACTTTACCGCGGAGCTAACTTACTACGTTGAATTCTGTTTCTTCTATTCTACTCAATAAAGCACATAAGAGGCCAAATGAAGGCAATTCAAAAATATGGCAATTTTGAATTCAAGATGGCGACTTCTCCAATGATTTGTTTCTTCACTTAAACTGAACTACGTCATTAATAACATAGCGAAACCTGGCTTACCTACCAAGAGCACAACTTACAATTTTCATGGTTACAAATTTTTGAGACGCCATTTTGAATCGAAGATGACGACTTTTCCAACATGTCGGATTTTTCCCCTCACATGAGCTGTACTCTACACACTTGAACGCAATTTCGTGATTCCACCATATCTACAACTTGTGTAGAATTAGACGCCCCCTTATAACATTCCTAGCACTTTCTTACACCGAACATGACTATTTTTTTCAAGTTTAAGGGCGGATTCGCAAACTACGCATCAGAATAAACATCACCTCGAAATTTCAACATCCTAGACACAGCCATTGCAAATTTCACATTTTTTCGATTTGCGCTTCGAAACGAAAACGAATTTTAATGCTCTTTTTTCTATCATAAACTATGTTCCTAGCTTCACTGCCTGACAAAATATGACGTTTCTATGGTGTGCGGAACTACTCTAAAAACCAGCATTTCGAAACGACGAAAAATTTCGACACTTCATTTACATGGAAAATGTCGCCTTTTTCGTGAATTCGGAATTTTCCCATTACTCACATCCCATTTGGTGTTTGTATGTTTTGTGGAAGTATGCAAACAATTAAGTGTGTTTCCGACTTTAGAGGTATATAATTCCACGGACGCGGGCCTGCTACGTACCAGTACTATGTGAGCAGTAAGTGGGAAATCCAAAATCTAAGGAATTGAGTAGTGTAGTGGAACGACGTGAGCCTACTGTACAAAAGACCTGGGTTCTATCCCCAACAAGTTTTTCTCTCACTTTTTCTTTCTTTGAAAGTTTATTTTTATAGCATAGGTGATTGAAAATAAGCTTGACTTTATTATATACGGCATTTCATTCCAACCGGACCCGCAACTAAAACTATTAAATCGAAAGGGGCACTTTTCCACGCATCTTATATATTAAAATTATGTACGCTGCCGACGAGACAATTTTCAAAGGTGCCCATTTGTGTGTGTGTGTGTGTGTGCGTGTATGAGCGTGTGTGCGCAGTTGCGTACGCAGGAATTTATTTCGGGAAGGGCCAAACTCAATATCAGTGTATTTTATATTGAAATTCCTAAACTTGTCCCAAAAATTAGGCTAAATTTACTCAAAAGTTGGAATTTCGGTGGTGGTCCGGACCCCCAGGACCCACCCCTGCGTACGTCCCTGTGTGTGTGTGTATTTCCTTAAAATTAATATTTTATACTTTCCATTTGTGGTATTCACTTCCAATTTGGTATACGCATGTATCTTAACGAGGAACATAAAAGGGGAGAGAGATATTTTGCAATCGTTTCCGGTTTGAAGCAGACACTGTTGTCGCGAGACAAAATGTATTGTTGTCTTGTATGGACACTATATCGTGAAAATGATGCCCAATGTTTCTTTCAGACTTTTTGGGGGACACTGCCTCCTCAGAGCGCCCCTGGCGAGATCAAAATAATACGTTTATAATACAATAACAAATAGAATGTTATCAGCAGTGCCCCGGGGTAATACTCCCCCCCGAACATTGCTTCCGATAGAGACACTGGTGATGCTCCATTTCCAAAGCTACATATGTTTGATTTTAAATACTTCAGTATCGTCTCGAAACTTTACACGAACATACTGCCTAGTTTCGAGACCATCTCAACAGTTAGCGTATAAATATATCCTTTCCGTCTGTCTGTAATAACGAAAATATTTTGTTCACGCAATACCAACAGAAACTATTTGGTAAAATGAAGCAACGTGATAAGAAAAAAAATGCAAGATAGAACTTGGTCTGGGGAGATTCGGACCCAGACCTGCTACTCAGAAAGCAGACACTTTACCGCGGAGCTAACTTACTACGTTGAATTCTGTTTGTTCTATTCAACTCAATAAAACACATAAGAGGCCAAATGAAGGCAATTCAAAAATATGGCAATTTTGAATTCAAGATGGCGACTTCTCCAATGATTTGTTTCTTCACTTAAACTGAACTACGTCATTAATAACATAGCGAAACCTGGCTTACCTACCAAGAGCACAACTTACAATTTTCATGGTTACAAATTTTTGAGACGCCATTTTGAATCGAAGATGACGACTTTTCCAACATGTCGGATTTTTCCCCTCACATGAGCTGTACTCTACACACTGGAACGCAATTTCGTGATTCCACCATATCTACAACTTGTGTAGAATTAGACGCCCCCTTATAACATTCCTAGCACTTTCTTACACCGAACATGACTATTTTTTTCAAGTTTAAGGGCGGATTCGCAAACTACGCATCAGAATAAACATCACCTCGAAATTTCAACATCCTAGACACAGCCATTGCAAATTTCACATTTTTTCGATTTGCGCTTCGAAACGAAAACGAATTTTAATGCTCTTTTTTCTATCATAAACTATGTTCCTAGCTTCACTGCCTGACAAAATATGACGTTTCTATGGTGTGCGGAACTACTCTAAAAACCAGCATTTCGAAACGACGAAAAATTTCGACACTTCATTTACATGGAAAATGTCGCCTTTTTCGTGAATTCGGAATTTTCCCATTACTCACATCCCATGACGAACAAGTGTGCAAAATTTGGTGTTTGTATGTTTTGTGGAAGTATGCAAACAATTAAGTGTGTTTCCGACTTTAGAGGTATATAATTCATTTGCATGTGGTATCATCTATTACTTATTCAAGTTTGGCACAAACTCCCCCCAAACATTCTATATATTAAAATACTATATTTATATGTATGTCTATAGCAATTCACTCCCTTTGAGAGCCTTTCTGAGCTTTAGGTGTGTTCGTAAAGGGACTTGCACGGATATACCTAGTGAGAAGTGGGAAGGAGATTCACGCTCATATTAAAACTGTGCGCTGTGTTAATAGCGCAGGGTCTGCTAGTATTACTAGATTAAGTTTGAATATGATCGAGTAGGTCCTTTATGCATTATTGCTGCTGTCACCTTAATATTATTAACTATTTATAGTTTCGTGTAGATAGATGCCTTAATAATTAGTATGCCGACTAATTATTAACCATCTTATAAAATATAAAAGAGAGGGTTAAAATTTCTAACTGAAGTCCGATTTTCATGCGGTTTCTGACAAATAGTCAAAGAAGGATGGGAGATTTATGGAACTATGTTTACTGGTTTAAATTCATCCGGGGTAATATTGGCTACGCCTCAAGAAAAACAGCAAATATTCGCCAAGGTACCGTACAATTGGAATTAGGTGCGATGCCATGTGGAAATTTGAGTTTTCTTCGTTAGATGACAACCTCACCAAGGCCAATAAAAAACAGGAAATTGGGCCATTGTATTGGGAATTGTGCTGTACAGTTCTGTGCTACTGTATGAGTATTATTAGGACACAATAAGAACAGTGTGCTCTTTGGAGCAACATGAGATTATCGTTAAAAAGTTTTGGAGAACGGAATCTGTTGTTGCTTTATAAAGAGCATTTAGAAACAAATTTGCCTCACATTCTGCACCAGACAGGATCATAATATGGTCGCTAGTGAATAAATTGGGAGATACAGGACCGCTTTTGAGTGAGACATTGAAGAATCGGCCCCCGCAGGCAGATATTATCGATTCGTTAGGTCACCCAAGAAATCTCTCCGTCATTTGTCGCAAGAGACCGGTTATAGCTATTCAATATGTGATTTATGGATGTTACCATCAACACTTAATTTGTATTCTCACTAATACTTCGTTTGTATTTTGCAATTTCACTTCAAAAATCCAAACTCTCATTCCAATTGTAAGGTACACTGACAAATATTTGCTCGTTTTCTTGAGTTGTGGTCGATGTTACCTCGGATGAATTTAAGCCAGTAATCATAGTCCCATAAATCTCCCATCTTTCCTTGATCATTTGCCACAAATCGCATGAAAATAGGACTTCAGTTAGAAATTCTAGACTGAAATGAAATCTGCGAGTTTGAAAATATCACCCTATATTATTATTATTATTATTATTATTATTATTATTATTAATTATTATTATTAATAATAATAATAATAATAATAATAATAATAATAATAATAATAATAATAATAATAATAATAATAATAATAATAATAATAATAATAATAATAATAATAGTTTTAGCTTAATAATCTGACGGCCGTCTCTGGCAAGTGCAGATTATTTGAAAAGTTCTTCTTCTTCTGCAAAGAACTTTCTGATCAAGTGACAGTGTCTAGTATTACTGATTGTTGTAGGTTTATTAGAAGGTGTTTTACGTTTATCTGCTCAAGATGCTACACAATACTTTTAGGAACAGTAGCTGTAGATGATCTCTGTAACTTTTTGACATTTCCATAACTTTTTGATTTCGTCAGCTAGGTCTTTATATTTACTTATTTTCGTACTGAATGTTGTAGATACGTATATTATGAGTCAATGGTATTCCTACATCTATAAGGGTTACTTAATGTTCCCAGTGATGTCAACCTGTGGGGAAAATCCCATATCATGGGAGTTTTTGACCTTATTTTCTCGGAAAGGAATAATAAACAGCATATATGGAATTTTTCAAGAAGATCGAAATTTAGGGCTTATTCATTTAGATATTGTAAAAAGTGGCTAACACAGAGAAATTTAATTTTTAATATTACAGCATACTTTTAATTAGTATAACGTGGGAAATTCACACGTAAAATGGGATTTTTTGCCTCTCGACATGGGATTTCATAATGTTTCAGGTTGGCATCACTGAATGGCCCATTTTGTTGATAATACAGTGAAACCTCTACTAACGGACACCTCTATAAAGCGGACACCTCCCATAACGGACATATATTGTAATCCCCAAACATTGTAATAGGAAAAAACATATTGGCAAACCTCTCCAAAGCGGACACTCTCTAGTACTGACACGGACAGTCTTTTCTGTCTTTTATAGGTATTATTTACCTCCGTATTACGGACACTTTCTCTAGAAGCAAGTTGATAAGTGTACTAAAAATACATTTTTAGTAATTCATACATGTGTTACCAAGGAAGTATTGAGACAACATTTTGCCCCTTCAACTGTCTGTTCAGCAACCAAGACGAAGCGTCTCTGTTTAACAACACTGTTATATCCTTTGCTTGCATCCACTCCTACTCAAGCTGTTTTAGACAGAAAAGTGATTCACAGTTGCCCGCTGTTTGGGATGAGACGTTATGCTAGTGTCCCGCTGGAATCTCTAAACAACCAGAAGAAAAGTTTAGTGCTTTTTGCCCGCAGATATGCATATTGTCTCAAAAAGGACAATTTTGGACTGCAATTAACCAACAAATTAAAGCGACATACTGAAAACGTAGGAAGTAGTGATAAGTGTAAAGCGCAGAGAACTATGACACCTTATTCCCATGTCGAACATAGAGTATTGGATGGCGAAGAATAATGCAGGTACAGTAACATTTCTGTAGTATTCGTAAATACATGATTCACGCAAAAATATTTTTTTTCTAATTGCATATTACCTTGTTTACTAATTGACGTATGAAAATATTGAAACCTCTTTAAGGCGGACACCCAGGGCCGGCGCTAGCAGTTTTGCCGCCCTGGGCAGTTCTTTCACATGCCGCCCCTTTAATCCGCAAACCTGATTTTGACAGAAGACGTTCAGGTATCACGAAAAAGTAGGGTGCCCCATTTAAAAACATGTATGAAACGGAAAAGTAAACAAAAATTGACCTACCTCTCTCGAATGCTTACGTAACATCTAATCGATTTCATAGATGAGAATATTCAGTATGCTCGATTTCGCTGTATATCTATAGTGATGGATGAAGTTATATCTGTGATATACAGCGTCGCACACAGAAAATAAAATTTTTAAAAAATGTGCTTTACTCACGACTAAGGATTTTAATTTTTAAGCTTATTTTATATCAAAAGGTGTTTCCAATAAAGTATAGAACATGAAGATAATATAGTGAATCAGATATTACGGCAAAACTAAGTGATTTGCCTAAGCCTTATGATGTACTAAAACACAATAGAGATACACAAATTAACATACCGCAATTGAAAGAAACTTTTCTTGCTTTGGTATGAGCAAATTCCTTTATAACATTCGCGTAGTCCAATGTTTCATCCATATCGTGTTCTATTGATATTTTCGCTATACCATTCAAGGGTGTTTCAGACGTGGAAGAAGTTTTAATAAACTTAAGTTTCGAAAAGCTTCTTTATCCACTTGCCACTGTTACCGGTAAGGTTAACAATATCCTAAATGCAACACTGACATTGGGAGCAAAGTCATGTTCCTTAATTAATGTTAAAGTTTCTTTTGGTGAGCGGATAATATTTTCAGTTCATCTTTCAAATCACTGGGGTTTTCAGTTCATCTTTCGATTCTTCGTGTGCTAAATGCCGGCAAGTTTAGTGCCTTTTCAAACAAAAGTTCAGGTGGCATATCTTTAAGATTACTTATATCGTAAAGAAAATCGAAATATGCGCTGTGGTGTTTAAGTTATTCAAACCTTTCTCTTAAAGCTAACATAATCATGTCTAGAACTTTATAATAAAAATCGATCTCCTATTTCGTTTGTGGATCTTGAATAGCTTCATCCTCTGCCTCGTACTTAAACTATCTCTTCTTTCGACTTCGAGCTTTTACTGTATTACCAATCTGTGGGTCATCCATATGTAATGGTGATGCCAACTCCATCATATCAACTAAGTAAGATTGAAACTTTGCATCATTTCTGCTCTTCTCGAAGTATTCAGATATGTCAAGAATCCTGACTACACCCAACACATGAGAATCAATAATTTGGAGACTTTTGCTCACTATGTTTATGTAGAGTAAACAATCATACCGGATAACGAGTGAGCAAAGTAAAGTTATGCAACTGGTTTGCTATACACAGAGTATCGTGTGCGACCATTCTATCTGCTCTATTGTCATTACTTATTTGAAGCAAGGCATCATAAACCTCCCCTACTGATATCTAAATGGAGTCAGAGCATTAATTCCTCTTTCCCACTTCGTGGTGCTTAATAGTCTTCAAGTGAGACTGCTAATATGTTTCTTTAGTACGGCCCAATGTTGAACCGATGCAAAAAAGTCAAACTTTTTTAACTATACAAAAAAGAAAAAACAATAAGAAAAGAAAGAAATAATTGAAACGGCGTACTGAGGTGCTGTGGCTGCTTCGTTTACGACAAGGTTTAATGAATGACTACTGCAAGGAACATAGAAGGCTCGGGAATTTATTTCTAAAATTCTCTTCTGAATACCTGAATGTTTGCCTTTCATATTGAAACCATTGCCAAATCCTTGACCCCTAATGACTTATAGGAATGTTCATTTCCTTTACCTGTTTATTTATTACTTCTATCAGTCCGTCAGGGTTGTCTGTTACCGCTACGAAACCAAGAAAGTGTTCGCAAATTTTTACAAGGCACTCTCTATTGCTGTATGTAATTTGTATAAAACGAACTATTATTGTCATTTGCTCTGTACCAGAAACATCTGGCTTGCAGTCTAGTATTATACTATAATATTTTGCAGCTCTAAAAAATACTATAATATTTTACTTTTTATTTGTTCACTAACAACCTGAATAATTTCATTTTGGACATCTTTTCCTAAGTAATGATGGTATGTATTTTGTCCTTTGCATACTTTGTCCTATGTGCCTTTTGCATACTTTGAGTGGAGCGTTAGAACATTGCTTGAATGAAAAAAAAACATAAAAGACACCTTGATAATCTTACCCATCCTAGCTGAAAATCTTATCTACGCAGCAGCAAGGGAAATGAAGGAGATGCTTGTGGCAAGTAGTTTGATAATTGAAAATGAGGGGAAATGCTCTGAATTTCCTCAGTGAGTATTTTGCTGAATGTGAGTGAAGTCTTTTCTTTTTCATTTTTTGCCGCCCATTAGACTTGCCGCCCTGGGCGGTGGCACGGCTCGACCCCCCTCGCGCCGGCCCTGCGGACACCTCTCTATAGCGGACAATTTTTGATTCCCCACGGCTGTCCGCTTTAGAGAGGTTTCACTGTAGTATTGTCGGGTCTGTTTGCAGATATCGTTACATCTGTTCCGATTTCTCCAGTAGAGTTTGTATTTATCGTTTTCAAGCACTGGACTTGGCTTTTATCGGATATTAGTTTCATGTTATGTGCCGAAAACTTGTGATTGCTTTTTGCAACATTGTTATGTGTTATTAGATAGTCTGCGGGAGCCATTATACTGCATGAGCCTGTGATGTGTTCACTTGTTTCTGATACGTCTCCGTTATTATTATTATTATTATTATTATTATTATTATTATTATTATTATTATTATTATTATTATTATTATTATTATTATTATAACTCTCGAAGTTCGTCGTAATTTAAGGCAAATTAAATTTATTCATGATATAATACATGCGAAACTGAACTTAATTGAATATTTGTTTATTAAAGTTCCCTTGTATAAATCTAGGCTTTACCGTCCTATATTGTGTAATAGTAATTTAGTTGGTTCGCCATTATTTATTTGTGTTGACAACATAAACAAAAAGCCACTCAGAATTGATTTTTTTGATTCGAATTTTTTGGCGCTTAGAAAACAGTTTTTGGATTGTTATATTTAATTAAAATACCTAATTTAACCCTTTTTGTATATTGTCTATTGAATTTTCTTTTTTTTACCCATATGGTGTATATTTGTTCATGTGTTTTAATTTTTTTTTAATTTGTTTATTTCATAATCTACTTATGTAATTTTTTAGTAATACATCTTACTTGATTGAATCTTTATTGAAATGAGGATATGTTTGTAATTTTATTTTGTAATTTAGTTTGAATTAAACTTGTGTTAATGTTTTTTCCTTTGCTTTTCTTGATTGTCATGATTTCATGTATTTTATTATTATTTTTTTTTGTTTTGTTGTATTTTTTTCCTGTAATATTCCATTGTATATAATTGTATATATGACCATTATGGCTTCGGCTGTGGTCGCAATTTCTTATAATAAATAAATAAATATATTATTATTATTATTATTATTATTATTATTATTATTATTATTATTATTATTATTATTATTATTAACTATAAGTAGTACGTGTGTCACCGTGAAGATGACGTGTCACCGTTAGAAGATGACATCAACAATAGAAAATCTGACACTTTTTTTTTTACATATAGAAAGAATTTCATTTTAATTTGCTGCATTACATACATTATTATTATACAAAAAATGCAATTAAATTTTGTTCTATTTAACTAACTTCATGCGCCCTCTTTACTTTTAAAATCTGTAAATCAAGAGTTAGTGTTCACAATGAAGTGATAACAACTTCATTTTCATTTCATTTTTTTCTCATTGATGAATATTTTCCACTGAAAAAAGAACACACAAAAATTGTCATTCATTTAAAAAAAAAACTAAAACTGAACTTTCAGCAGAGTCAATTTCCAAATTTTCTAAGGGAACACCCCCTCCCCACTATGCCTGGAGTATTTCATAATCTAGACCCTCCGGTGGTGGATTGCGAATTACAAATGATTCTGCATTTTATCAGTCTACTTCTTTTTCTGCTCCTTCTCCTCTTCATATAATTTACTGTAATGGGAGCAGTGCATTGTGACGTCACATTCACTTGAAAATGAATCATGTAGAAAAAAAACTCACTGAATATCGAACCCGTCATTGCGAGCATAACAGAACGTAACAATGAAGTACCTATTCATGAGTTAAGGTAGGAAACAAAATACCTGCACCGTACAGCACGTGAAGTCCTAAGCAAATACGATTTTCATTTACTAAAAATATAGGCTTAATACATATGATGTAATAATCGTGCTCCAATCTTTTTTGTTGATGTATGTTTTAAGGAAAGAACATACCAGAACCTCTTAGCCCCTCGGCATTATGTAAGCTAAACACGTTCGTTTCATGCGTAACCAATAGGCCTCGGGAAGTAGTCAGATCTTTATTCTCGTATATTACAGTACTTCCAAAATGATTAGATGCTTTTTTTTTTTAAATAAAAAATATCATATTTGCATAATGCTCTATCAACTTCATTCACCATTTAGAAAGGACAAAATAATGTTTTTCTTTTTTTATGGTAGCTAATATTTACTTAAATTTTATAGTAACATACTGTATCTCAACCATGTTGTTATGCAGGAAGAAAACTGGATTCAAAGCGTACGAAGAGATTTTAATTTGTTAAACTTTTTTATTATTATTTGGTGATGTGTTATCTGCACATTCGCCTGATTTCCGTCTCTCTAGACTGGATTATCTTAAGAGTCTTCATCACGGCGAAATTAAAATACCGCTAATTTTACAGTAATTATGTGATATCTTCAAATAGATAAAAGATAATCGAAATGTGGAACAAGAGCGCCCTAGACAATATTATTTTACATGAGAAACGTTATCACGACTCACTTATCTGCTTTCGATTTCGAGCCATTTTGAAAATCGGCATTTATTTTCGCGTTTCTAAACAGCTGAAAACGGAAAGCCACTAGGTGACTTGTGATAACGGTACCTCACGCAAAATAATATTGTATAGGGCGCTCTTGTTCCATATTTCAAATATCTTTTATCTATTTGAAGATATCACATAATTACTGTAAAATTAGCGCTTTTTTAATTTCGTCAGGATGAAGACTCTTAATTTAAGTATATCCCTGTTATAGCTTCATGATGGTGAGTCAGTACCAAAGTTTTCTCTGCACCTATTGGATTCTGTACCGTCAATTTGACTATACAGGAATATAATAATACAAATTATAAATTAATTTATTTCTTCAATCTATCTTTACGCAGTAGCTGAGGTACGTATGTAGGCCTATATAATAATATCCTACAGACCCTTCCCAGTTGGCCTACTGCTTTTGGCGCAAGGAGCCCTGGGTTCGATTCCCGGTGGAACAGCCTTGGAATTTGAACACATTACGATAGCTCAGATTCTACCTTAAATTCCAGGTTTGCATCTTATAGCCTCGGTGCCAGAGGTGCACCCACGGGGGTCGACTGGATCCGGATCCCCCGAAAAATTCGAAATTTAACAGGAAAATGATTGACGTAGCATGAGAATTTGATCTTACGTTTTATCTGTAGTTCTTTTTTTTAATAAACGCTAACGATCTCGTCTTCTGTGCGCGTGGTCCCGGGTTCGATTTCCGGTGCGGGCACTCGGTCGAAAGAGTGTAAAAACTTTTCAGACCAGCCACCCTGAATGAGGTTTTAGTGGGTTTTCCTTATTCACACCAGTCAAATGTCGGGATGGTATCTAACTTATAGGTCCGAGGGATTTCATCTCTCAAACGTGACGGGCTAAATGGGCTTAGATACCGAAAGTCCAGAAATCTAAATCCTAAATTCTAAATCTTCCTTTTTAAAAAACAATCTAGTTCTATCATTTTTTTTTCTAAAAATATAGGTGGAAATATTTTACAATTACTTATCGTCTTTTCGAGTGCAGAATAATATCCCTTTAGTATTACATACGCATAATGGCTTATAGTATTGGACGCTTGGACCCTCCCCAACAAAAAATTTGGGTGCGGCCCTGTTCGGTCAGGGCCGGATTTCCCAATAGGCCCGGTAGGCCCGGGCCTATGGGCGCAAGCTCCCAGGGGGCGCACGGCCGAGAGAAAAAAATTTAAAAATCTAGAAATAAAAATAAATAGCCAGAACTTAACATTTTTCGAATTGATTTTTAAAATATCAGGCTAATAAAGTACTCTGATTTTGAAGTTCATTGGAACAAATAATTGTTGGTAAAGTTCACCAATCTTTTGTTACTACATTAACGGTATTTTGTTAAGCCCAGAACCAAGTAAATTCCTCAAAAAACTTGCAATGATAAAATTGCATCGTGGAGTGGTGTTTAAGCAATTAACATATAGGCCTGATATAATTTTTTAATAAAGATTTTTAGGAAAGTAACTTTAGACTAGGGGGCGGAAAAATTTATTGGGCCTAGGGGCGCCAAAATGCTAAATCCGGCCCTGTGTTCGGTGCTGACAAAGAACGCTAAATTCCAGCCAATTTGTATCTTGAATTAACTGACTTTCTGCATTATGGAATGCGCATTTGGTAATCGTAGTAATCCTCATACGTAGTGGAAAATAACCTTTCCACAAATGTTATATAAATCCCACGGTTAGCAAGTCTTTTCTGCAAGTGCGGCTGAAAGGTGTGATCCCTGTTGTGGAAAAGAAGTTCATAGTCCATGTTAAGAAGTCTCATGTATCATAACTATGGCCTCGTTGCAATATAATGTTACAATTCCAAAGAAACAAACAGCATAATTTTTGCACTAAAGGCAATTGACGCGTTACAAGACTTTGCACTGACTGTGTTGAGTTGGACGACAATGTCTGGCACTAATTTCCGTTTGAAGTACATTGGAAAGCTGTTTTTAGCTCCCGTATGTTCGGTTTCCTTTTCGGAAGATAGAAAGTATATTACGTAATTAGTTTCCGGTACCTAGGTAGCACTGCAAAAAACAAAAACAAAACTATTTTTATACACAGTAGGACATTTTACACATCACCCGCAATCTTCGAATACCTCCAGATTACACATATTCACCCCTTGTAGATACTGTGTTATCCAAGTATGTCCCAAATGTATGTACAAAATGGGCAAAATTTATTTATCTTTTTACATTTATTCATTCATTTATTTATTTATCCAACACAACAGGCTCTAGGGCCAGTTACAGTGTTGTTCCTTACAAATACATTTACCCTTAGTTATATATATATATATATATATATATATATATATATATATATATATAAACAGGGTTATACATTTATACATTTTCATTATCACATATTTTAAGGCTATTCTTGTATACTGTCTCCGACATTCCAAAAACATCTATAGTAGTTATCCTTTCAATTGCATTGTAGGAAGCACTCATTCTCCATATAGAAGACTTAGTGAGGATATTTGTTCTTGCCTTTCTGCAGTAAAATGTACTGGTATTCCCTACGCGGGTTTTACCTGATGGGACATGCAATTGAACCTTCGAAGTAAGATTGGGACAGTCAATTTTACCATGTAGTAATTTGTGTAAAAATGAAAGATCCGTATGTTCTCTCCGCTGTTTCAACGTGTTCATATTAGAGATGCAAAAAAGCCGGCTTTTTTGAATCGATGGTTTTTTTCACATAAAAAGCCGGCTTTTTTGGGGAAAAAACGAGAATTTTGGAAATTTTGGCTTTTTTCATTTTCATGATTTTTCTATCTAAGTAGCTTTCTTATAGTATATTCTATAGTTAGATAAGAATTCCATGACCTAAATGCAATATTTCGCTTTGAAATTCACCATAAAGATGGATGGAGCACGTTTTACGAATTAAACCTAAAATGAAGAATGTAGTATTTGAGGGCAATTTTAGAGCCTATTTAACTTTATTTTAACTTTTGAGTTATCGACATGTTTTTTTTTTTTTTCTAGATCATTTTAGTTTGTCATCCGTGTTTCATTTCTAAGAGCTTAGTACTCTAACTTCTAGCGCAAAAGTTAAACTTGCCCGTTTTTCTATTTATCCGTCAAAGCGTACGTTTTTCAATATATCCGTCAAACCGTACTTCCACATTTCTGTTATACTGTAGCTGTGAAGTGATTTAGCAGTAAATTTCCGGACACAACCTTGAATACCAATTTATGAAAATAACCAGTAGCGGATTTAGAAAAGTACTTTAGGAAGGGTTTTACTGATTGGTTCGTTTTCTAAAAAGTCCTAATTTTATTTGGGAGGTGTTTGAAGTTTATGAGTACAGGCATAACTAATAGATATTTCGTTTGTTGCAGACGTTCTGTAACTTTGGGGAACCGGCTTCAGTCCGAAAGACCGCCCTCCTAACCTTCGCAAACCGTCACTGCTGGTAATTAGTAATAATAACGATTTAAAAACAATAAGAAAGGAAGTCGGCCAACTCACAGTACACGCACTATTTCTACATTCACAGATGGAATGAAGAAAAGCTTTGTCAGAATGATCGAATGCTGGTTGAATCCCGGATTTCCCGATAGAAGCGCAAAAGCTAATCACTCAGCCATGTATGTTGTGCAGTTGTATTTAGCTTAACTTAAATATATTCCGTAGTCCTTTTCTTTTTTTTTGGGGGGGGGGAGTTCCGTAATGATATGTTGAATCCCTTTTGTTAAAAATTCAGAAAACTTGAGGATTGGGTAAACCGTGATGGTGGTTATATAAAACTTAACTGTAGAATTTCAAGAATATACAGAACCAAAAGCTCTAGATGTGCAGCCTTTAAGTGTATCATATAAATCTAAGTATTTCTCTTATGTTTTATTTTAATTTTATTTTGTTTCAAAAAGATGGTATAGAATATTTTGGAGTAAAAATACTACATACTATTTTGCTAGTTATTTGTGTATTTTTTAAAGAAGTGTTTACTTTTAGGGTTGGCTGGTTTACACCAACTTTTTTTTAAATAACTGGTTTAAACCAAAAAAAATAAGAAGAATGAAAATTGCAAATCGTGTGAACTTCATGGTGACGTTTCCAGATATCAAACCACCTGCAATAGTTTTATTTCCCTTTCACCTTTTAATCAAGGTGTCCCATGTTCAATTCTCGGTCGAACCACAATCCTTCTTTCATGCGTAACCCAAGTAGCGGTTCAGATGTCAGTTTAAGCGAAAGTCTTCTCCTTGATAGCCTCGGTATTTCGTAAGGATGTTAAGCCTAAACATACGAAACGAAACCAAATTGTATGTTTCTGCATGCCTAATTGCCTGTTGTTTTATAAAGAAGCCAAGATTGCTTAAATATATTGACAGAAATTGGCAAAATTTATCGATTGCCTACGTAGCTTCCAACATTAGCTTGGATTGGACTTTCAATGATATCTACGTACCGGTACTAAATTTGTAATTTAATACCTCAGTTTTAGCGTACTGATTATGATACGTTGACCTTTAAATTTAACATGCAAAGCAATAACAGGATTTTCCCGTTATTGTGTTACATTTCAAGTAATGACGGGATTTTCCCGATGGCTAGAGCGGGAGATTCTCAATTAAGAAATTTACTGACCGGACTTCTTTAAGCTTATGGGAGTTCTTCCGGCATAACCTCGCTGTTGCATAATAACACCAAGGCGAAACAAACTTATTTCTGTGAATATGTAATATAAATACATAAAGCAAAAAATCTAAATCAAAAATACCTGGTTTAAACCAAAAAAGCCTGGTTTAAACATCCCCCGAAAACGGGTTTTTGGCATTTTCAAAAACAACCATGGTTCTTGCCAACTTTGCTTAGTTTTGTATATAGGTGGTTAAAACATTCTTATTATATACATTGGTTAATCCTGTGGAAATCATAATGTAAATATGTTGAAGAAAAATTGATTGAAATATCTTTTCGAAATTCATAGTTTATTTTCGATGTTTTATATTATTATCAGCATCAACCACTAATTAAATGACATTTTGTTTTATAGAGAAGCGAAACAAAGTCTGCTTTATCAATTTAAAGCAGAATTTTGAAAAAAGCCCAAAATTTCCCAAGCAAAAAAGCGAAGCAGAAAAACCGTTTTTTTTTCAAAAAAGCCGTTTTTTTTCCGAGCCCTTGCATCTCTAGTTCATATTGAAGTTTTGTACTATTTCTGAATATGACTCGTATTTTGGATACATGTCAGTTTTTCTATAAGCAAGTAATGTCAAGAATTTTGATTGTATTCTTTCAATCATACCTATGTGTTTTTGTGCTTTTGGTGACGAAGACAGAGTCGCACATTCTAATTGCGATCTCACAAAAGAAAAGTAGAGTTTCATTAACGTAGCATCGTTTTGAAACTCCTTACCTATTCTTATAACAAAGCCAAGATTTCTGTATGAATTATTAACAATTGTTCCAATATGATGAGTAAAACTTCATTTAGGATCGAATAGCACTCCTAGATCTTTAATTAAAGTAGGTGTCTTTAAAATAGTTCCTTCAATAAAATAGTCATATTTAATGGTGTTTTCTTTGCGGGTAAAGGAAAGAGTTTTGCATTTATTTATGTTCAACTTAAACTTGTTATTGTCACACCAGTTCCTAATATTACATAAGTCTATTTGCAGTTTTACACAGTCTTCAAGCGAATTAATTTTGGAGAATATTTTAAGGTCGTCGGCGAATAGAAGAGTGTTAGAATAATGAATATAAGACGGTAGGTCATTTATCACTAATAGAAATAAGAGTGAACCAAGATTTGAACCTTGAGGGCCTCCAGATAAGGCTGTGAACTTTTTAGATACATATCCTTTGTATATGACAGCCTGTTCACGATTTTGCAAACAGGATGCTAAAAAACTTTTTGCTTGCATAGAGAAATTAAAAGTTGTTAGTTTTTGCAACAGTACGTCATGCTCTTCCAAATCAAAGGCTTTTGAAAAGTCAGTATAGATCACATCCACTTGACCCTCTCTACCCAATTCATTTGCAATAAAATCTGTAATAATGGCTAAATTAGTGGATGTTGATCTATTCTTTAAGAAGCCATGCTGATACACTGACATGACGGGTTTTACATGACACATTATCCTCTTGAATATTACTTGCTCAAAGACCTTGGCAAATGTTGATGAAATAGAAATAGGCCTAAAATTCTGTATATTCTTCGCATTACAAGATTTAGTGATAGGGCAAACTATGGCTTCTTTCCACTTGTCCGGAAACACGCTTGTTTTTGATGACATGTTTATAATTATGTAGAGGATGCTTAGGAATGTCTATACAACTCTTAAGAATGTACAGTGGTATACCACGTATACCATATATGTTATCACTTTGTTTTCGAACTGTTTGCCGAGAAGTGTTTTAAATATGTCATACTTGATACTGTTTTTAGAGAATGAACACTTTTGGATACACGAATCACAGTTTATAAACACTATTTCATCAATTTTCCCCTCAACATCTATACTTAAAGTGTTTAAATGGTGTTTTATATTTTTACAGTGAGTGAAAACACGATAGGCAAACGTGCAATAAGTGTAATGAAGAGAATCGCCGAGAGAAGAAATAGGTGTTTGAATAAACAATTAAGAAAAAAGATTCATCAAATATTTCATTTGGAGAACCGTTCTCGAAAAGAAAAAAACGCAAAATAAATAAATAAATAAATAAATAAACTGATCTTGAGAGAAATGTAGATGTGGAAAATAATATACAAAAAAAAGTGTTAGGAACAGTAGAGGAAAATAACTTTTTATAAAAAGATATTAACCGACTTCTAAAAGTATTAAATAAGAATATAACTTTAAAAGCGCTTAAAATGCGATGAAATAATTTCAAAAAAGCGCTAAAACATTACTATTATATTTGCCCAAGAGATTTCATTCCTTGCTCATGAACATCTTAAAATTCTGTCTGGAAAATTGTGTGATCAGATTGTTTAATAAGAAATTTGCAAAACAAACAAAAAGAAAGGATAATATTAATCATACTAATGAATAATGAGGCTTGTTTTGCAAAAGTTGTATTGAAACTGGGGATTAATGAACAACTTATATGTAATTATTAACATTATTTTTTTCTTTCATTACCAATTTGTAACTGCGGAATATCATAAATACTGTAGGCAAAACAATGGAAAGGAAGAACTTGTTTCTTATTACTCCCTTTTTAATCAATATTCCTTACTATTAGAAAGAAGAAAAGACATTTTAGGAACTGTCAATTTTTGTGCAATTAAAGAATAACTTGTGAAACACTTTTCTTGTTTTGCGAAATATTCTCTCAATTAGTTTCAAAGCGGCTGACTAACATATGGACCCCATGTAAGAAGAAATGAAAGTACGCTGGAATTATTGTGCTCTAAAAAGTTAATTTTTGGGCAACTTTTCGTGGCAAATAAAATGTAATTCCTGTAGCTTTCTTAACTCCATGGAAAGACAAATAACCAATATGTATTATCGCAACGGCAAATATTATATGGTACTATTTTTTCTATGAACCAGTGATACATACAAAAACTTTACATTTGCAAATGAAACTATATACATTATGGGGTTACTTAAAAAAAGTGGGGGAAACTGCCCTCTCCTGCCCCCCTAATCGCGGGCCCTGTTGTCTGTATTCCCATATTCCAGTAGCCTTCTTCATATACGGTAGAGACCTGCACGGGCCGAATTTTTCGGCCCGAGCCCAATCCAGCCCGAACGTACCTAGGCCCGGCCCAGCCCGGGCCCGAAAAGTTTTGGAGATTTTCGGCCCGAGCCCGGCCCGGCCCGATAAGTTTTTTAAATTATTGGCCCAAGCCCGGCCCGGGCCCGATAAATTTTTAAAGTTTTTGGCCCGACCCCGGCCCGATAGTTTTTTTTTTAAATTATCTCGAGCCCCAATCTTTCTCAAAATTTAGTACTAAATTTGATCTAACCTCAGAAACATTTACTAAACTCTGGTTTACAACCTGACGCTTGCCTCCCGAATGGTACCATTGCCTCCTAGAACTTTGCCTGTCATCGAGAGAACAAAAACTCCATTCCCTGTAACAAAAATCTAATTTAATTGATTTTTAGCATAAAGTGAAGATGGCAATATTGTTTAGCGACAGGCAAAACATTCCCACCCCTTCTTGTTATAATTTGAGTTCAGTGAAGGTCAAGGTCAGAGCTCAATTTACCGCATAATGCCTGCAATCCTCTATAGTGAAAGTGGAGCCGCTAAGCAACACAAACTGTAAATAGCTATTGCATTCTTTGTAACATTTTTCACGGACACACTTCTTTAACGTTTGGCTTTATTCTAATTATCGTTTAACGAAAGTCAATAATTATTAAAGAATTGCAATTGATCAGCCCCAGCCCAGCCCGACCTCAAGAGAAATCAGTGTCGGCCAGCCCAAGCCCGGCCCGGCCCAAAGAAATAACAGTGTCGGCCCGCCCAAGCCCGGCCCGGCCCAAAGAAATAACAGAGTCGGCCCGCCCAAGCCCGGCCCGGCCCAAAGAAATAACAGAGTCGGCCCGCCCAAGCCCGGCCAGCGGGCCGGGCCGGGCTTAGGGCTTCGGGCCAGGCCCGGCCCGTGCAGGTCTCTAATATACGGTAGAATATAGGGAACGATCATCAGGGTGAAACTTTGTATTCGTTGATGCAAACCATTTTGATCTCGTTTCCGTACATTTCTGATAGATCCTGATAGTATACCGGTCTCAGGACCTCCTCCTGCTAACACTATGAGTTGATTTTGATGTTCCTCTTCAGGCTCAGAATCTTCAGTTTCCTTTGATAGCAGTAGACAGCGACTACCATGAACTCTTTCAGAAAAGACTCTTTGCGTGCTCGGAACCATTTTATTAAGTGCTTCGCGCCTTTGTCTTTGTACACGATGGCTCTTGGTTTG
Organism: Thermobia domestica; assembly: GCF_964235325.1. NCBI lineage: Eukaryota > Metazoa > Arthropoda > Insecta > Zygentoma > Lepismatidae > Thermobia > Thermobia domestica. The sequence continues at coordinate 267,857,945 of NC_137463.1, forward strand.
CCGCAGTCAGAAAGCTGAACGCACACTTCATTCAATGTTGCGACGTATCCCACCTTTAGCCTGCCAGTTAGCGCTCAAGCAATTGCTAGCCTTATAATACAGGCTTCAGCCATCAGACCCGTAGGAACGGCGTGTCTGAACTAGACATTTTGAAAACCGGCGGTTTAGTTGCAGTGTTGCCATCTCTTATCTCCCATTTTTCCTCCTTGTCGGATATTACAGATAGGGATGGGCACGAGCGAGTTTTCTCGAAACAGACATCTTTGAGCTCGACTCGAAAACTCTGCTCGAAAAATTGCCTCCGACTCGACTCGAATTTGACTGGAGTTTCGAGTCAAGTTGAGCGAAAACGAGCCAAATGCTGTGTGTAGTTTCAAGTACTTTCTTCAAGTATCCTACATAGACAATATAATTATTATCTAAGATACTTACTATAACTTTATTATTATTATTATTATTATTATTATTATTATTATTATTATTATTATTATTATTATTATTATTATTATTATAACACCGTATATAAACATGAAAGATAGGAGGTTTGTATCTGAATAGTAAAAACTAATTGACTGCTGACCTCGGTAGTCGTGAAGTCTAGGAGGTAAGAACATCGTTCACGAGGTTCTGGGTTTGAGTTCCGGAGGAGCAAGCATCCAGTCTCGAACCAAAAATCGTTAAAAGTTAGAGGGCGCCGGTCAAACATATTCAAAATTCCTCGGCCCGGGTTTAGGATTCTCAACGGCTGGAGCGGCTCGGCTCACAGCTCATTCACTATCGAGCCGAACCAACAGCTCACCCAACCGAGCCGGCTCGAATCAAAACAAACCGACCTGATGCCTCACCCCAACCGAGCCAGCTCGAGCCGATGGCTCATCTGAGATGAGTTGGTGCCTCATCTCAACCGAGCCGGCTCGAGTTGTTCGCTCAGTGGAACTAAGCTGAGCCTATTAACATCACTACCCGGGTTGGGCTTCTGCTTCGGCTCAAAACTTCGACCGTGCAGTTCTCAACCTTGGTGGTAAGAATTACAGTATATACTTATATTGGTGCTCATGACATATGAGGCTGTTTTGTTATAAAAATCCATTGTGGTCTTGTTAATCGAGACGAGACGAGATGCGAGCTGTGTCTCACCTCGTGGGCAAAACTAAAAATATTCCACATTACTGCTTACATTTCTCATAGCTTTCATTTTTCAGTCTAATCAGGCAATGATTTCAAAACGAGTTAAAACAAGCTAAACGAGCGAGCCATTTATCAAACTCGATCGACTCGAAACTCGACCTCAAAACAGTGACTCGGTTCGGAACTCGACTCGAGAAAATTACCTTTGACTCGATTCGAAACTCGATTCGAATTTGCTTCGAGTTTCGAGTCGAGTCGAGTATTAGCTCGACTCGTGCCCATTCCTAATTACAGAATGAAATTTCCTTACTATGTGCATGAATACTCTGTTCTAATTTAGAATTCGCTCTTCAAAACCAATAAAATAACCATGGGTAAACTTTTGAGAAAGCAGTTTGTTTGTTTGCAGTGTTGTCATATCGTATATCACGTTTTTTACTCATCAGATACTGCCGAGAAAGTTTTCTTTGTTGTGTACCTGACTGTACTCTTCTGATCTAAGGTTTATGCTTCAAAATTAATGAAAAGAAAAATCGTGAGTAAACACTTGGAGAAACGATGGTTTGTTTGCAGGGTTGCCAACTATTTTTATCACATGTTTACTTCTTGTCGGATGGTGTAGAATGAAATGTCCTTGCTTTGCACATTGATACTGTCTTTTCTGCTCTCGAATTCGTGTTTCAAAACTAATGATATAACCATGGATAAATATTTTGAGAAAACGGTTAGTTTGTTTGCAGAGTTGCCATCTCTTATATCACGCTTTTTAGTCATCAGATACTGCCGAAAGAATTTTCCTTGTTTTGTACTTGACTGTTCTCTTCTGAATTGAAGTTTATGCTTGAAACTAATAAAAATAAATCTGATTAAACATTTGGGAAACCGATGGTTTGTTTACAAAATTGCCACGTCTCATCTCGCATTTCTTCTTGTTGTTGGATGCTGCAGAATTGAAGTTCCTTATTTTGTGCATAGACACTATCTTCTGAACTGGAATTTGTGCTTCGAAACTAATGAGATTATCATGGATTAAATTTTTGAGATGACTGGTTTGTTTGCTGTGCTGCCATCTCTCATGTTACTTTTTACTCATCAGATGTTGCCATGAGAGTTTTCTTTGTTCTGTAGCTGGCTGTTCATATGTTTAATAGCTTCATATGTAAAGTCTTTCCAGCCTTAGAACAAAGTAGATGTAAACAAAGCGAAATGTATTACTCCGCGGCTCACACGTGCTTCGGCAGTGAGAGACGTGAACAGCAAGATCTTCTGCTAGCTTATTATCGTCGCATAATTTCCAAAATGTAAGGCTTTGTTGGTTGGTATATAATTAACGCATTGACCTGACTACTGTTATGTTGGAAATACATATTTTCTTAAATCGTTATATAAAAGAGATTGCCTCTGTTCCTGATGTTTTCTTTTGTGTTTTATAACACGAGAGGAAGGTGGATTATTGTAACACTTTTTCGCCATGGAACTCTGTATTCTACAATTTCAAATGAGTGGGGTCGGCGCGCGAACGCATACGCATGCGCAGTAAATACTATATGTCCAAGGACGGGTGAGGTCGAAATAAAGCTACATCTGTTGTTAAATATTATATATATTGCGTTTATTATCACAAAATACATGATAAATTCGGATATTTTCATTTGAAATTATTATTTTAGTAGGGATTATATTGCGGTAGGATATTAGTGCAGTGAGACCAACAACCAATCACTGGTCATCGATCCACTGGTAGTCAGGTGGGTTTGTTTATATCCACTTTTTTCTAAGGCTGGAAAGAGATTATAAGGGCTGCATTTTAAATAATTTAGAATAAAATAATAAATAGATCCTAAACGTCTCTAGGAGGCATAATTAGTCAAACAAGGCAGAAGGGTTATGCAGCTGAATGGGAAATTATTTATCATGAAGTTCTTGCTATTACCAACACGTTCAAGGAAATGCTCGAAGTATCCAATGAAAATTATGAGCTTCAATTACATCACAATTTACGTGGTTCCCATGCAAGGAAGTTTGGGAAAATGTCGAACCATATACCACTTCATATTCATATAGTGATAATGCACAAACAATGCTGCACAATATCTTGACTAATGAATGCTTGCCGAAGGGTTGCTCACAGAAGCTACTCGATTACGTCACATGCAAACGCAGAGTACTTAAGAAGCCGCTCTCAGCTGTGATACATAAGCAGAAGCTTCCATACTTTCAACAACTTGGGTAGTACCTACAACACTAGCTCAAGAACCAAGGAACATTGTCAGAGAAATAACTCGCCTAAAAAGATGTATTTCCATTGCTAAAGAGAGAGGTCTGTCAATAGGAGATATTCTTTCATATGACTTGGCATGATACACTATCCTCATCAACAGTAATGGTACGACTACTAAGCCTGTGAAATCCGCTCTGATGATCGAATTACGAAAGATGTTTCCGGAGATTGAGACACGTCAAGTACTTTCATCATCTACTTCCACTGCTGTTGTGATAGACGTTATGTGTGAGATACGACGAACGCAAACATAATCTCTTTAGACATTTTCAGATATGTTTGCAGCTCTCATAAATCGTGCAAGAAACGTCTGTCTACATGAACGTGAAGATGATATATTTGATAGCTACCTAGCTCATTCGATAAAAAAATGCAAAGAGGGAAAGAAGAATGTCTGTAGATCCGCTACTACTTACTGCGCTCACCCCAGACCTTTAACTGCCAATGCAAATGTCAAGGTTTCGCACATCATCTCATCAGATAATAAAGTAATGCTACAAAATGCACAAATGGAATATCTTAACATTCACACGTCACATTCACCTCATAATGTAGTACTCAGTGACTTAGTTGGCAAGGATTGCCCAACTCCTGCGTTAGTACTTCCAAGCACTACTACAGTGCAGACTTCAACCGAAGACTTCACAAACCCCATCGAAGAGGCAGATTTACGAATAATCCCACATATACTACACATTGTGAGAACTGGTATACAGCGTATTATAGTAATGTCAAACGATACGGATGTCCTTGTTTTATTGCTTCATTTCCATCGAATGTTCCGAGAATATGGCTTGTCCGAGTTGTGGTTGCGTAAGTCAGAAACGCATATATTCCCTTCCATACCCTGCTGACTTCATATGGCTAATTTTGCGACACAAATACTAACAGGTTGTGATGTGACTAGTAAAGTAGGAACAAAAGCAACAGCTCTAAGGGTTGGAGCCTGGACTATTAAACACCGTTTCAAGACTCAGTCTTCGCAGCGTGCGGTAGACAGTACACGAAAACACATTTAGACAATTCGCCATCTGTCTTTAGATCTGGGGATTGTCTTGCGTGGCTATTCTGTGAGATTTCGCCTGCATGCTGGTGGTGACTTACTTGCACGGCAGTGTTCTCTCTCCTTTGTTGGAGAACCGAACGCTGGGCCGACAAAACCCTTATACTTGTCCATTACATTCTTGATTAAAGCCAAGCTAATGTCACAACCCAAGTTTTTACTCTCCTTCCTGATCAGTGAAATAGACCTACTAAATTTTGCATCGAAAGGACTACAATACGACCTTCCCAAAGGCGACTCAGGTTGTCGGCATTTTCGGACTAGCGAGAAAACGGAAAAGGAAAGCACTGTGTTATCTCTGGAAAAGTTACACAACGTATCCTCCCGAAAGCAGATCAGTTTGAGTGGGATTTTCAATTTAGCGAAAATACTTTACGACAACTCACACATTTCACTGACAGACGTGCCTGTCTAAGGTAAGAATAGTCCATTCTCTGCTTGGAAGGAATGATCAAACATAATGGAAAAGCCTTCTGCATATTTTATATTAATAATATTTTTTTTTAAATGAAATAGGTGTGTTTCGTTGTTGTGGGTATTCGGTAAAGTGTGTCGTCCGTCAAGAAAGGTTGGGAACCACTGACGTAAAATAAAGTACAGATCGCTCGCTGCCGGGACAGGCCACGAAGGTCCAGAGGTTGTGTGTATAGAAAAAGGCCTTTACCTCCAACGGGAGTGCCCATTCTTCAAATTTACCATTGTTCAACCTCAAATTTACCATTCTGACCCCACATACGATTGTGCCATTTTCAATGAAATATTGTCCCTCCACCCTCGCTCTAAAACTCGTCTGTGGACACCCCTGAATTCAACATTCTTCTGATTTTGGAACTCATGCAGATGATCGAGTCTAGTCTCCTTCTGATTCCCTAGTATACGTATTGTAAAGTGGCTGAGTGCACTTCAGAGTCGCATTGAAACAAGAGCAGAGCAAAGAAAGATTCTTATTTCCATTGGAGATCAAAATGGGACCGCACAATTGACAAATAGACTCCTTACCACGATTCACATAACTACTGGTTATCTTAGATGTTTTTCCCCGGGGAGTAAATCCAATTCATGGGGGCTGAAAGTAGTATTTGAAAATAGTACTTGTAACTCATGTTGAGAACGATCAGAAATATGTTCCGGAGGGAAATTCCTCACCGGCCACCCCCTGAAGTCAACACTGACCACCACCTCTAACTAACTAACTAACTCTATGGCCTATGGAACCCGGAGGTTCAACGCCACGTTCACAAAAGCTCTCCACTGACTTCTATCCTTAGCTAACTGCATCCTGTTTCTACTTTGTATTCCTATCTCTGGGAGATCCATCTTAATATTGTCCTCCCATCTGCGCCTAGGTCTTCCTAATAGTCGTTTTCCGATTGGTCTTCCAGTCAAGACTTTGAAAGTGTTTTTACTTTCTTCCATTCTAGCTACATGACCCGTCCACCTAAGTCTCCTAGACTTGACGACCCTAACAATGTTGGGTAAACTGTATCAATTATGTAGTTTCTCGTTATGAAGTTTCCGCCATTCCCCATTCCCGTTCCTCTTGGGTCCGAATATTCGTCTCTGACCTCTAGTGTAATTAAAGAAAAGTATTTTAAAAAAAGAGATCAAAGTCACATAACTTCCAGTAAACTGAAGTATATAGCTCTTGAAACTGAATCACGTGAAACTTGACTCAGTTCTAGGGAAGTTAAGTTGAATAATCTGGATAAACGATTCCAGCTTCCTCCTGTGAATGGAACCTATTCGGAAGCTGAATCGATTGAAAAACAAAACGCATCTCGATATCTCTTACCGTTTTCGTTGAATGGAAATCAATATTGAAACCGGAAATAGTAGTCAATTTTAACCACTTCCGATTTTAATAGAGTGCAGGGGGTTGTGATAAAAAAAAATACTCTTGAAAACCTGAATCAATTGTATGTCGTTATCTTAAATACTTCTGTTCTATGACATAAATGATGATACTGGAAATGGTTAATTTTTGAACCACTTCCAGTTTGAATATAATGTTAACGGAGGAGATGAGATTTTCTCTTGGGAACCTGAATTAATTACAAGAAACTATATCTTGACATTTCTGTTTTTTTCTGTACAGAAACCAGTACAGAAGCCGGAAGTAATAGTAAATTTGAGCCAACTCTGGTTTTGGTGGAGTGATGTAAATAGTTATTGTTTGTTGTCTTGAGACACAGAATCGTTTACAAGAAACCACTTCGCGCTATCTGTTACCATTGTGTTCTATAGCGGAAATGAATAGCGGAGATAGAACCTAAGGGATAACGGAGAAGACAGAACCTTGCGGATAATTGAGAAGATGGGACGTTTTCTGTGAAACTAAGTCGATTGTATATATAAAAAAAAAACGCATCTCGATCTCCTATTACCGTTTTAATACTGATAACTGTCGACGGCCCTGATTAATGAGGCACTCCTCTGTAAACGTGAGTCTGCCGCCGACTCTGAATCGGGGAGAGTGTCTATAGACACTTCCCATAATAAGATCTTTCTCTTCTCAAGAAATGTGTCTATAGAAGCAATTTCTTCGAATAGTCTTCCGCATGGTTTTGCCATGTAGGGTGATTTCTCTTAACACTTAGTGTTCATAGAGGAAAATGTACAGCTACGTATCGTTCGCATGAGTGAGAGTGTTATCATAGTTTCGAGACCAAAGTACCACTAACGGTATTTTTTTCTTCCATTTACTCTCGATCACATTTGTAAGGAAAACAAATTTAGTTTTTCGCATTCGCTTTTTGATGAACGAACGTGTCTCTTTCGCCACTGTTTCTTATATGATTAGTCTTAGGTGCGGGAGACCCAGGTTCGAGTTCCGGCAGGAACTCATGTGATTCGTAACCCACGTTAGGCAGTAACTACGTCTCATTTAGCCTCGATACTGAAAGGGACGCTAAAAACCAATACAACTAACAAATGCAGCTTTTTTTTTTTTTTTTTTTTAGTTTCTTCAGTTTATATCATAAACATAGTTACATGTACATTTTCGGTATTCTGCGATTACTGCTGTTATTTTACAAGCCACAGTTAGTACATGCGTAATGGAAAATGTGTACATTGTGTAATGAATTCTAAATTAAAAAAAAAAAAACTTGTATAAACAATGTATAACAGTAAAAACAGATTGTAATTAATCAATAAATTAATTTTCTAAATGAAGAAGACATGGCATCATGAGTATAAGTTCTATACACGCTAAGGACGAAATGAAATCTTTAAGTTTTACGTCACACCGTTATGCCGTGTGGGCTAAAGGAGACGATGATGATGAGAAATTAATGAAAAGTAGAATGAAGAAAGTGGGAGGAAATGGGAGAACCCCGAGAAAACTCACCTACACGTTGTTTGTCCACCTCAAGGCTCACTTGGCGCGAGCTGAGATCGAACCAAAGAAATCTATGCACTAGAGGTGAACGCTCTACCACTGAGCCACCGCGGCCCTGCCGAGGAGAAATCTCTACAGACGCTCACCGCAATTCACGTTGGCGGCAGAGTGCGTTTACAGGCGCGCTTCTCATTAAAGAGAATAAGTGATCAGAAAAGTCATTTAAAAAGTAACAAAAAAGTTGTTTAAAAATGGATGAAATTAGTTTATTGTTGCTTACAAAATACTGAGTAATTTCAGGTGTATATATATATATTAAATCTTTAACTTGAGTGCCAATTATGTTGAATTATCAAAAATGAAAAATTTCTATCGACAAAAACATCCACCAGAGGAGTGATTGCTGAGAACAAAACTCAAATTAAAGGGGTTAGTTTTTAGCGGGCTATTGATTATCTAGAAACTGTATTTATACCAGGCCAGTAATCAGAACGTAAAACAGAGGGGTGAGATTATTTGGGGAGGACTAACTTGAATTACCTCACATTCATATATAGGGCCTACCTACTAAGAAACAACTGAAAATGGCGGCAGGGGGAGTCAGCCCGTCTTACCAGCCTCTAGCTACGGGGATGGTTATCTCTAAGGTGATTCTGATGTGTATTAGCATATTACATTAAATTATGTAATACAATATACAAGAATGACAAGATACTTAAAAATGAGAATTACAATATTTTGTAGATAAATTGTCGATCTTTTATACCCGTAAGATTTCTTTTAACCCATAATGACTGCCTGAATTGTGTTTTTCTTCAAGGTTCAAGCAAACGTTTATCTTCTTCGTTAAGTTTTTCTCTTGCTATTTCATTTTTGTTTCAATTTTTAAATATAAACAAAAGAAATTAAGTTAAGATTAGGTTCATTATTCATCTTCGGATTGGTTGGTCTGAATTCGATCTCCGGCCCAGCAACATAAGGTCTGTTATCGACAAGTATCTTACTCTGTACATACCAGATGTATGTGGTATTAGGTTAAATTACCAGAAAGAATGATTTATCACTAGTTTTCAAGGTTATCGGGAGATTTAAGATCTTAAGTAAATTCGTAAAAATTATCACCATCGTCATCATAGCTATTCTGCCATCAATAGTAAGGGGAAAAGTGAGGAGCTGTATTTTCCTGGCTCTGTTTATCTTTTCAGTTTAACGTAAGACTTGCTCTCCTTCGTATGGTTCCCCTCCTTCCTTTTGCTTCTACAATAGGTTTGTTTAGTTTTGTAAAAAGGAACGCTGAGTCGCTGATATGACCGTATCTTCTGTATTCTATCATTCGCTGGAATACCATTTGATTTTAATCAAGTTCCTATCTCAGTATTTGATTATTGTGGTTTAGAGGGAGTAACATGTAATCCTGTCGTTTCATTAGCGTTTAACAGGAAAGATTTTTCTTCAAAGATGAGACATCTACGGATCTATAGATCTCATTGAGCTAACCATAATGATATATGGGTGAGTGTGAAAGCTCATGCTTAGTTTTCGGGAAAATAGAGAAAAAAATATTTAATTTGTGAACCTACAAACTGATGCTGTAGAAGAACCGTGCCACTTATTTTGATGTGCAACTTTCGCCCTCGTTAAAAGCTCTTCATATTATGATACTTGCAAACGCGACAGTTAGGGTTGAGACGAGATGAGATTATTTGGGGGGGGGGATTTGGGTCTATTTCGAGACGAGATTATTTGGGTCTATCTCGTCTCGGAAAGTTGTGACGAAAATTCTGTCTCGTCTCGTCTCGTGCGCCAGTTCATGGTATGGTAAATGAGACTATAGTCTAAAATTAAATTTTGATTTCTTTTTAACTAAAATATTATCCAAATATATCAGTCCATAGATCACATCAACTTGAGCAATATAACGCGCTTGAGGCTAAATTCTTATGTGTAGTTTTTTAGAAAATCGAAAAAAATGAACTTTTTTGCTCGGAGAAATTTATATTTATTTCTGTAGCGTGTATGAACCTATAATATAATATACTGTTAACTAGCAGATCGTTGTTTGTCTTTTCCGATCGGTCACACCATACTTTTAATGTGCATACCACTTATAAATAAGTTTGGGGCCACGGTGGCTCGCCGGTAGAGTGCTTACTTCTGGTGCGTGGGTTCCCGGGTTCGATCACCTGCGAAGTGAGTTTGTGGTGGACAACATCGTGTCCGTGGGTTTTGTCGGGGTACTCCCGTTTCCTCCCACATTTTCATTCTACGAATTATTCCAACATCATTCACTTGCTTTTATCATCCATCTCCCTTAGTCTAAAGAGCATAAACGTGCGATGTTAAACTAAAAGATTTCATTTCATTTTTGTAAATAAGTTAAAAATCATTTCATCAGTTAAAATGTAAGATCATTTTCATCCAATTCACAGAAGTATTTTCAAACTAGTAGATAGGAAAAAAAAGAGAATATTGGACGATGTCTTAGTGTTCCAAGTCACGAAACCTATCTGTATGACAGTAAAGAAATCGTTTCATTCATTCGGCACTTCCTCATAGTGTAAGATTGATAAGTAAACTCTTGTTGGTGTTCTCAATTGTATTTTTTTTTAACATCATGGCTATAAGACATGAACCCATTGTTTAAAATTAGGATCAGAACCACCGTAGTTTAAAGTTTCAATGTTCGCCGGAAATCGAACCTAGGATTCCGTGCAAGAAAAACCCGTGCGCTAGCGACTAGACTAGCGGAGAGAAACAGAACAATTTTCCATCGAAAATAGACTCTGACTTCTATATCACTAATCTCATTTCTTGGATTTTTTCTTTCGAGTTTATTTATTTATTTATGGTTACATATAGATCACAACAGGTAAATTACCTAATAATAGTGACCTAGTCAGTTTGTATATAATTAGAGCATGCATGAATTCACTTACATAGTTACAAATACACATTTATAGATATGCCTATTTTAATTAATGAATCTTCAATAAGATTGCACAATAGTTCTTAGAGAACGGTCATTTATAGTAAATATGTCAAGTTCAGGATGACTTTCAGCATAGGAGTTAAAAATATAACACATTCTCCTAATAGGTGACATGTATAGCGTATTTGTTCTAGCTGTAGGTAAGTGAAAAGTAATATTTCTAGGACGTGTGCGTCTACCTGAAACATGTAATTCTATCTGGGATAGTAAATACTCAGAGTCTATATTATTTTGCAATGATTTCATTCAGTTTGAACTTTTCAAAGTTGTTATCGCTTGTCCGGAGAAATAATAGAACAACTAACGAACTTATTGGGACGTCTCATGGCCACGCACACTCTGCCAAAGTTAAAATCTCATGGTACAATTTAAGAATATTCCGTTAGTCCAACATGGCAATAGTTAAAATACACGGAGATATATTGTTAATGCGTTCCGTTGGCGAGAAATCGACTTTCTGTACTGCCTCAGAATCATGAAAATGTTTAGAAAATATAAATTGACTAATTGTTATGTTTTTGTTGAAATTTATTTCTTGTGTAACAGTAATTCAAGTGGACATCACTGTTCTGTCCCAGTACGAGACTGTTTTATCAGGATCTCCTGTAAAAAAATATATAGCTCTATTCAGGAGTTTGTTAGACTCGAAGTATTCGGTAAAAATAATACTTTTATCTTTTATTAGTTAAGATACGATTTCCTTTTCCCTACATATCCCCTAAGCCTGAGTCACTAAAATAAAATCTTTGAAATTTTTTAGTTTTACGTCCCACGCTTATGCCGGCTAGGCTATAGGAGACGGTGATGATGAGAAATGAAGGAAATAGTGGAATGACGAAAATGGGAGGAAACGGGAGAACCTCAAGAAAACACATACACATGGTGTTTATACAACACAAAGTTCACTTGGGGCGAGCTGGGATCGAACCAGGGATCACATGCTCCAGCGGTCAACGCTCTACCACTGAGCTACCCTGGCCTCCTCACTAAAGTAACCAAAATAATTTTATCCTCAGAATAAAGTACAATAGCTTGCATAGCTAAGATCTCTAGTTATCATTAATTATTACCATTATATAATGCTCATGATCTAATTTTTAGTGCCTTTGGAGCAAGAGATCCGAAGTTCGATTCTCGATGAGAGGGTATCGAATTCATTTTACTTGTTCAGACTTCCTATAAACTGTCTTATACAACCTTGTTACTGGCAAAGGATGTAAGTAGAAATTAATTAATTTTTGAAAATGACTATTCTAATTCTTCAGATGTTCAAGTGAACCACATAACGATAACCATTCCGTTTATTATCAATACTAATGCATTATTTTATTAAAGAATTTCTATCGATTATTTTATGTCGCACACAAATATATCCAAGGGAGTCATTTAGAACAAATCTTGCAAAATTCTGAGAATTCTTCGCAACGCAAGAAATGCGAAGAGTTAAGAAATTGCTATGCCGATTATCGCAAATTTTGTGTTGCGTTGACGCAAACCCTTATGGAATTTGCTTGTTAGTCAACCTATGGATCATTCACAGTGCCAACGCTAGAGGGAGGAAGAGGGTGGGTACCCCCAGTGGCATCGTCTGCCTCCTGGCTGTCCCCCAAACATACTGTATTGTAGCATAAGTCAAGTATTATTGAACTATTATTTCCGATTTACAAGAAATTAATGCTGGCTGTGCTACAGTTTACTCAAGGATTTAATGCCAAACACATACAAATGGTTTATTTTTAAGTTATAAAAACGGTGCACATAGGTTTTTTTCCTCTAATTATGATAATTATCATAAAAAATATTTCGTTATCGTTGGAGCGTTCTACTTTGTGCAAATTGATTACGTTCACCGTTTAATTGTATAATAGGAATTGTAATATTTTCCAGTTTTTCCCTATTTTTTTTCTTTCTTTCACCTGTTGAGAAAATTAATATGTATTTTGAAGCTCTAAAACAGAAAATTTAGTTTCGGAGTAATACCAATGAACAGTACTACTGAGCTACAAAGTGGAACAATCAGGATGTCTCTTATAATGTCTAAATTGGCCATTCTTCCTACACAAATCGCACAACTTATGCAAGTAACCAAGGTGGCATATTTGTGAAGTTTCAGGGTTACATAGATAGGTGGACAATAAGTGAGCCTTGTTAAGTTTCATAGTACTATCTCTATATTTAACTAGAGAAAACTCAGTCAATATGTGCATCATCGTGGTCAAATAGGAAAATCGCGTTCATTATATGCGCGTTGTCTTGGATTCAATTCCCGTTGACAGCGTCATTGCTGGTCTGGTGTCTAGCGTGTGTGTGTGTTGGTTACGAAGTCTCGGTTTCGATTCCCAGTCGAAGGGCATTGAATGGGCTCAACTGGTTCAGATCCACTTTAAATTGTAGGCTTCACTGCTGACAAAGGGACATAAAAACAGATCAATGAACCACCGATTCATGGGAGCCGGGGGGCTCGGGCCCTCCAATGTTCATGTGGACCCCATGTATTTTTATGAATATGTATTTTATTGTTAAATTATTTTTTATGAATATGCAATATTTGGCATAATTTGAATTCAATTTCTTTTTAAATTCCCATATATGTCTTCTTAGATCCTAGTCTGCAACCAGACACACATCTGAATGCTCCCCCCCCCCCAAAGTTTTAGAGAAATCGGCGCCCTTGCTGGTGGGGTGAGTGTGCTCGGATACAAACCAGAGAAACAGTTCCACTGGTTGCAGTGGCACGTTTTTCTTAATAACATTGGAGGATGTAGAGGGGTGGAAGCTTCGTTGTTAAAATAATTCGAGCATGAATTCGATCAAATATCCTTGGGGCCTGGGTCACTCACCCGTTTTTTAGGCAATTAGCCTCTATGGTTGGTTGATTAAATTGAACCTCTGTTGCGTGGGATAATTGGTTCGCTCCCCGGCCAAGTAATTTGTGGTGGGCAACATCGTGTACTCCTGTTTCCTCCCACACTCTTGTTCCACCAATTCTTCCATCATCATTCAGTTGCCTTAATCATCCATCTCCCTTAGCCTGAAAGGCATATTCGTGGGACGTTAAACTGAAAGATTTCATTTCATTTTGAAGTTTAGCGCCCCTTTCAACAATGAAAATAATGAAATGAAATCTTTAAGTTTTACGTCCCACGATTATGCCGGTTAGGCTAAAGAAGACGGTGATTATGAGAAATGAATGAAATGAAGAAAGTGGGAGGAAACGGGAGAACCCCGAGAAAACCCACGAGCACGGTGTTTGTCCACCACAAAATCCACACGGCGCGAGCGAGGATAGAACCACAGACCCCAAGCACCGGAGATGAATGCTCTACCACTGAGCCACCGCGCCCCCCTTTTCAACAATGAAGTTATAAACGAGATGTAGATATACACCTTAATGTAGGAACCGGATATGAGTTTCCTACCTGGAATCGAAGCCGGATCAAAAATCCATACGATAACCAAAAGGGAGCTCAGTAGGGGTTCGAATCCCTCTTTAAACAGTAGGGGCCCGTCTCATATAGCCTGTCCTCAGAATAGATGTTAACCTACAGTTAGTTGAAGTCAATCACAGTCAGAGTGAACACCAATGAGGCTTGAACCGACAGATATACAGTATATAAAAGTCAACCTAATTAACTTCAGTAGCTGTAAACTGAGAAATATAATTAAAATAAGGCACTATTAAGACTCCACACACTGAACTTCAGAAGCCAAACATAAAAAAAATAAAATAAAAAAAATGGCCAACAATCTTTCACTTCTTCATATCCACACAGAAAATAAACAGACACAGCAATCCACCTTTCAAATCACTGACCGTGTCTTCAGCTGGATTCGAACTTGGTGCTCGTAACTAGAAGGCATGGAGCGTTAGCGGATGAGTTAACCTCCTGGAAAGGAAGGTGAAACCGATTGAATGAGCGAAGGCTTGTAATGTATTGGTACTCACCTACAGCTGAAGCAATCGGGGTCCCGTTGAATAGAAAGTGCACGGGAGGAACCCAACTAAACCGTTGGTGGAATGAGAAATCATATTTATAGCAGCAGAGCGTGGTTTGAGTAAAGGGCCTCGGGCAGTTTTGTCTCTGGCTTCTCTAGACCAGGAAGCCATACTTAAAAATCGAAACAAGAAAACAAGTGAGCATCGTTCATTCAACCTCTTGTGCAGTATAATTTTTGCTTTCGTAACAATCGCGAAGAATGTAACCGATATGTTACAGATATTGTTGTGTGATAACCAACAAAAATCTCTGAGAGAGGAGAAAGGCATCTGACATATTCATTAACAGAGCCCGGATGATGGAGGCGTTAACACTGCTCACATAAGCGCATAAATTCACGCAATATCAATTAGATTATTATTAAATATTATGGTAATGTTACGTGGTACCCAAGCACCTAGAAATTATATTTGTCTTTTATATGTATATGTAACGAACCGTAACACAACATACAAGTGAAATACAACATACCCAGTAATTAATTTCAAATGATATTTTATCATCTACCTTGTTATCATCATAGTAATGTAATGTGCCACTTAAAAAGTATCTCTCAATCTTTTCCAGCCTGTGACTTCAGAGGATCGAGAGTATCAAGAACATTCCTATTTTACTTCACAAAATAGGCAATTATATATTTATATACTGTGGGTTAGGGCCGAATTAAGGGGATCTTAGGTGTGCTATAGCCCCGGACCTTTAGGTGAACAGAAGCCTCCACTCTGATCAAAATCTGAACTGGCTATCTAAAAAGAATCATGATAATACGATCGTCATAAAATAAAATACGACCAAAACTATGAAACATATTCCCGTAACTTTCCTAACTTACTTTCACAGAAATGTATTAGGTGAAGTCAGCAGGGGATGCATATTTTTTCTAGCCCTAAGCTTCCAGATGGGTTAATTCAGCCCTGCTGAGGGGACATGGTGATTTAAAGGTAGGGCACTTTCCTCTGGAGCGCAGGCGTTCTTGGTTCGAACCTAAGTCATGTATTTGTGGTGGACATCACCGTGTAAGATTTCTTTCGGGATTTTTCCTCTACATATTCATGGCATCAACTCTTTCACAATCCACCTTCTTTCGCCTACAGAGCATGATCGAGGGATAAAAACAAATTTCATTTTATGTTTTACTTTTATACTGAAAGAATGAGTGTAACTTAGGCTTTTAATGTTTTTTTTTTCTTTTTCTTTTTTTCTTTCGTAAGACCGTAAAGTTACATTGACTAACTTACATAAGTTGTAACTCTGGAAATCCATCACAACTCTTCCAGAACTTGGTGTTCATTTTCGCTTCAATCCAAGAACATATTTTTTCAACCAATCATTTAGTGAAGAATCAATTCTTCATGCAAAATTTTGGAACATTTATCTATAATTAGCTAATTAGCTCCTTAAGAACTATCAAGTTAAAACATTTCAGTCTGACACAAGAATTTGGTAACCTACCAAACAATCCCTCAGGACCCACAAGGGTTAGCAACTCATACATTCAGAATCGCTGTATTAAGATATTACTCTCGTGTGATTGGAAAGTGAGCGAAGTATAAATTTGGTGAAAGTGACTTGTACGCACTATAAGATTTGTTTAGGCAAATGAGGTCGATGTGATTATTGTATTTATCATAATATCAGCGAAACACAAGCATCACGCGCATGTAGGCGGATCTGCCTCAGTGACGACGCCAGAAGACCGCAAAGGGGAAAGCGCCCCTGGTAGCTGCATCTTTTCCCTTACCCCGAACTGCCTTCCCAGACATTTTGTCTCATAATGTAAGTGAAGTGACATAAAACTATCCATTTCCGTATACAATATAATAATAATAATAATAATAATAATAATAATAATAATAATAATAATAATAATAATAATAATAATAATAATAATAATAATAATAATAATAATAATAATAATAATAATTACACCTATGGGCGCCCAAAGGGGGTCCGCCTCCCTGGCTCATGAAAATATATATGTAATATAGCAAAACAAGTATATTAAATAGCAGACGTAACATAGCAACCATGCAAATAGGCCCCCTAGAAAGTTTATTGGGGCGCCACTGATTGCACCCGTAAACTTTCTCTGCCCCTTCGTTTGTGCCCCCCTCCTACATGAAATTAAAGTTGTCTGTTTACTGCCCTGAACTTGTTTGTGACAAAGAGAAAAGTAGTTTTCATATCAAAACTATGATAACTAACTAAATGGAACATGTATTCCCTACTGTTTAAGAATTGAGTTCTTGTATTTGACAACAATCAAGCAATTCATGCTGGGATTTGTACGATCATTTGCTTTAACACTGTCCATGTGACCTTAAACTAATGCGACCTAAACATGATTTAAGATTGATGGAGATTCAAATAGAAGGTCACCTTAGTAAATTTAACTACCATCATCATGAAGTCTGTTTGCATCAAGAAATATTTATTTTAAATAATACAGTTATAAAAGATTTTGCCGAACCTCGAAATTTGTCGCCCTGTCCAAATGCACGTATTGCACACATGGTTGAGCTGGTCCTGCACATATTTGATGTTTATATCAGCACTATGTCTAGTCCGCATTAGTTTCCTGGAGGAATGAAATAACCTTATCTGTCATATTAATACTGTATGTCATAATTAATTAAGGGTGAAGTTTTTATTAGCTTTTCTATAGAATGAAATTTTCATCTTAACCAAATTTCTTGCTTTTAACTGACGCCGTGGATTCATTATCATCAGAATTTATACGAATTTACATCATTGTGAACTTCTCCCTTTATTACGACTGAAATGAAATGAAATCTTTAAGTTTTACGTCCCACGGTTATGCCGATTAGGATAAAGGAGACGGTGATGATGAGAGATGAGTGAAATGGTGGAATGAAGAAAGTGGGAGGAAACGGGAGAACCCCAAGAAAACCCACGAGCACGGTGTTTGTCCACCACAAAGTCCATACGGCGCGAGCTGGGATCGAACCAGGGACCCCGAGCAGCGGAGGTGAACGCTTTAGCACTGCGCCACCGCGCCCCCTTTAATGCGACCGAAGGTTATAGATCAATTATCTATGATTTCCTTACTTGATGTGACATAGTTTGGAAGTCTACCATACTTTGATAACTCCTTGTTCATTCTTTTACGAATCTCCATCACCATAGCTTTTCTGCCATTATTGGTAGATCACTTGCCACCAGGGTTGAGTAATTACATATGAAAAAGTGGTTTTCTACGTGCCGCGTAAAAACACGTAATATATATATAATTATATAATAATAATAATAATAATAATAATAATAATAATAATAATAATAATAATAATAATAATAATAATAATAATAATAATAATAATAATAAATACAGGGAGGCACTGTGGCTCAGAGGTAGAGCGTTTACCTCTGGTGCATGGGGTCCTTGATTCGATCCCCGGCCACCTTACTCTTAAACATAATTTTGGTCCTCGAGTTCGTTATAATTGGAAACCACTAGTCTATATTAACATAAACAGGCTCCCAATGATTTCTAAAGTGAAAAGTAAGTTCTAAAACATGAAAAGTTTGGCCATTCTTGGTATAGCCTATACTTGTTTAAAATTCTCAATTTTACGCAATTTACTTGAATGTGAGTTTTTCTGTCGTCTTTGGTCGAATGTTTAATATGAGAGGACCACTTGTGCTTTGCGGACCACAATTTGAGAAACGTTGCTAAAGAGGATGTACTGTTAAAATACGAGTTGAGTTGATTTTGAGTTTAACGTCCCGTTCAGCAGCGAGGCTATATGAGACGTGGACCTACTGGTTAACGTGGAATCCGAACCACATGAGCTCCCGCCGGGAATCGAATCCGGGTTTCCCACGCCAAAAGCGCGAACGCTAACCGCTTAGCCACGAATGAGCTCTGTTAACATACGAATTGTGTCTTACGAAATATTATGGAAAACGAAACAAATATGGTTATGCTCTGAAGGCAAA
Source organism: Thermobia domestica (assembly GCF_964235325.1). NCBI lineage: Eukaryota > Metazoa > Arthropoda > Insecta > Zygentoma > Lepismatidae > Thermobia > Thermobia domestica. The sequence goes on from NC_137463.1 coordinate 267,876,701, forward strand.
AAGGAAAAGGGTGATTCGTAAAAGTAAAGTGTGAATGAGTTGTTGGAAGAAAGAAGTGAATGGAAAAACCGAGAGAAAATCCACTCACAAGATGTTGTCCACCACAAAGTCGCATGACTATTGAAACCAGAGTTGTTGACTCTCTACCAGTAACGAAACAATAAGAATCTCAAGAAGAATAGGGAGACGGTTTTGTTTACCACATACGCACATGCTTCATTTCGAACCAGAAACCCTTAGTGACAAAAACAAACGCCCAACAATTGAACCACTGCGTCCTTAAATAATTATGGTATACTGAGCTAATATGAATTATAAAGCTTTTATTTATTTATTTATTTTTCCAGGGAGACTAATGTGGTCTACATATAACGTTGATATAAACCTCAAATATACGCAGGGGAATCTCTACCATAAAACAACACGTGAATTTGTACGACGCAGCAAGTTTCGAGGGGCAACAAAATCTGTTATAACTTTATTATTTAAAATAAATATTTCTGGTTGGAAACAGACTTCATGGTGATGGTAGTTAAATTTACTAAGCTGACCTATTTGAATACTACATTCATAAATCATATTTTGGTCGCATTAGTTTAAGGTCACATGGACAGTGCTAAAGCAAATGGTGAAACAAATCCCAGCAAGAATTGTTATCATATAGTGGAACTCAATTCTCAAACAGCAACGAACACTTGTTCCATTTAGTTAGTGATCACAATCTTGATATGAAAACTAGTCTTTTCTTTGTCACACACAATTTTCTTATCATTGAATATGGAAACTTATTTTAAAAATAACAGATGTAGAAGAAAAATTAAGAAATAAAGATAAAAGAGTTAGTTGCACTGGAATTGCAAACTTATATATTGAGATTGAATTCTATAAAAAGGATTACCATCTTTTCTCTGCAGGTGTGTTTGCTTTATCTTTCACTAACATAATAGATTATTATTTAAAGAAAAAAACAGACACAACGAGATTGTATTTGCAGTGATTAGGCCTCTCTGAGCGCGAGTGTGCTTTTTACTCTTCTATGTTGTTCATGATGCGGTAGCATACTTAGAATGTTGGCTTTTAAGATTTGTTCTTTCTGGAGAAAGACGGTGGTGGCAAATGATGCGAGGTCTCAAATTCGATTCCTCTCTGGTTCGGTAGCTGACAAACACAGTATGCTTTATATCAATTAGCACATCCGATTTCAGTAGTAAGTTCCATGGGACAAAAACAGTAAGATATAACTTTTCGATATGGATTCGGCGTCCGAGGAACAGGTTCTATCCTGTTTGATCTAATTCCTCTCCTGCAATAAGAAGTTAAGATGTTAATAATGGAACGTGTACAGTTTGAGAATTAAAGTCGCATTGTTTGCAAGTCTACCATACTTTTACACTGTAAAACGAAAGACTTATTGTGTTCTGCATCCCTTTCCACTGGAAATGTTAAGTTTTATGATGTTCAACGCTTTATTTCATGACAGATTCTTTAAAGAGATACGTTTAGACCACGTGCATTAAACAAGTAAACATTTTAAAGATCTGACTAATTGTTTTAAGTGATAACTTTAGCAACATATTCACCTAAAACATAATTTTAAGACTGCTATTCTTATCTTCGTTTGTTTGTATTTTAATCAGATTCAAAGCTTGAATATTTTAATAGAGTAAAAACAGAATTCTGCATAATACACTACTATCTACATTGTTTTATATTGTTTTCTTCTTTTACTTCTTTTTATACTTTTTTTTTTCATTTTAACTTGCTGTTATATAATATTTTGATAGGGTATGATTTACTTTAATATGAAATAAAAGTACTGTTTTCTTTCACACAAGTTGCTCTCGACTCTGATATTATTATTATTATTATTATTATTATTATTATTATTATTATTATTATTATTATTATTATTATTATTATTATTATTATTATATTAAAATGCTAGGTTTATATGCTTGACTCCAATTCTTTCGACAATAAGATCTCGAAAATCACAAGTGCTAAAACCATGTTGTTTTCACTAATCGATTGCAAATTTTGTTTAGATTTGTCCAGCACTAATTGAATATTTCTTTTAAAAAAACATGGCCGTTATTTCTTTATTACATTTTTAGGGTTACACTGGAAGTATTGAAATTTAAAAAGGCATCATATTCTACGAGGTATACATTTTAACACCACATACTTGTATACAGTGGTTGTATATCTCTCAGGCGTTTGTTTCTTTGTCAAATTATAATGATAAAAGAAGGATAACCATTTCTCCAGTCTAAGTTGAATCTTTATTGTTTGTAGTGTTTTGCCAAATGAACACCATATATCACTCACATAATTAATTATGTGTGTAATGTATTTACTTATTACGTACTGCATGCAAGAAGAAAGAAAACACTGATCATAAATGGATTAGGAACTTCAACAGGAAGTAGGTCCAAATGTTGCAAACGGTGCGAGGTTTTGAAAAAAAATATCGAAAAATCTCCACTTTATGATATCCCTTGGCGATTTTTGTCAAGACATCTTTCACTTGTGTCTGTAAAGGGACATGTAGAAATGTTGTGAGGAGTGACAAGGAGATTCATACTCATATGTGAATGATACGCTGTGTAGAGAGCGCAGGTTCAGCTAGTTATTATTATTATTATTATTATTATTATTATTATTATTATTATTATTATTATTATTATTATTATTATTATTATTATTATTATTATTAATGAAAGTGAGATTTTGTGTTATTAGTCAAGGAACTCCTAGATTTTGAAGAATAGAACGTACCATTAACGTGGACTCCTAACCATGACCGGGGCTTGAACCCGGCATAGTTGTTGCACAGATCATTTTGCAGAACCAAAAATTACAAAAGGCCGTTCCTCACCACACTTTCTCGCCTGCTATAGAACTACACCACTAACCCTGATCAATGTAAGTTTCTTATTTTCAAATACAGTTTATAAATTCCGATTTGACTTCAGTTTTCTTAGGCCTATTCTATAGCTAGAACCGACGGAGGAGTGTAGGAGATGATGGACAAAGTAGTTGACAGTGAGAAACTGAATGAAATGGAAATCAACGTAGAAAAATCGAAAGTCATGAGAATATCTCGTGGAAACGCGTTCTTGCGAGTCAGAGTAAAGCAAAGAGTTCTTGAAGAGGTCGATCATTTATCTCGGAAAGTATTTTGACGAGAAACGATTATTGCACCAAAGAGATAAGGTTAAGAATTGCCATAGCCAAAGAAACATTCAACAAGAAAAGATCACTCTTAAGTAGGAGGCTTAATATAGGTCTAAGCAAGTAGTTTGCCAAGTGCAATATATGGAATATTGGACTTCATGGTTCAGAGTAGGGATGGCCATTTCCGGAAAAAGAGTTTTCCGGTTTCCGGAAATCATATTTTCCGATTTCCGTTTTCTCGGAAAATTTTCCGTCTTCCGATTTTCCGGAAAATTTTCCGTCTTTCGATTTTCCGAAAAATTTTCCGTCTTCCGTTTTCCGGAAAATTTTCCGTCTTGGATTTTTCCGGAAAATTTTCCGGTTTCCGGAAAAATATTTTCCGTTTTTTCGGAAAATGTGGCTGTCCCTAGTTCAGAGACATGGACATTACGCAAGTTAGACAAGAAATATTTAGAGAGCTTAGAAATGTGGTGTTGGAAGAAGATAAAATGGACAGAGAGAGTAACAAACGAACATATTTTTAAACGGATAGGAGAGAAGAGGACACTTTTAGCCAGCATCCTTTGTAAGAAGGCCAATTGGATTGGACACATCTTGCGAAGACTTAGTCTTCTCCGTACCGCCTAGAGGGGAAAATGAAGGAAAGCTTGGAGTAGGAAGAAGAGAATACAACTTATGACTTAAAAAATAGAAAAAAAATATTGGAAGTTAGAAGAGGAAGCTTTAAAAAGAAAATTTCCAGACCCGAACTTAGGGGAGAAAAGTTCTGTACTATTAGTTTTAGCATCAACCGAAGACAGAATACATAATAATAATAATAATAATAATAATAATAATAATAATAATAATAATAATAATAATAATAATAATAATAATAATAATACGTTCAACCGTTTTCAAAAATATAACGTGTATCCGAGTGACGACACTAGAGGGGTCATCTTGTGACATCGTGTGCTTCAAGTCAAATAATGTATAATATTATTTTCGGTACACACACACACACACGCAGAAAGAAAAAAATAACTGTCCACCAAATAAGTATCTGCCTCTCCCCTTTCTCTCCAAGAAATTAAAGGTAGCATTGTGACTGGTGTGTCTAACCCATATACAGTTGTTCTTTCGTAATTCTAAGGTGAGTATATGGTGAACTATAAAAATATGAGGTGGGTATATGCCCAATAACATCCCTCGTTAAACTGGAAATAGCTTTCTTTGATAAACGACATTTTGCATTACTAGCAACCATATGCTGTATATAGAGGCCATATTTTAGACAAATAGTATACTGTAATAATACAATAATGAAACTATACTTAGGGTATAGCGGTAGACTCTTCTCCACTATTATGCAAACCTTAATGAGATAATAGTTTTCCGTTTCGTTACATTGTTGTAATAAGTATAGCATTGTTAAGCCATCGCATGTAAAGTTAAAAAGATTATATATCCGTAATTATTTAACAGTACACATACATAAAACATGAACACACGAGTTATCGTCTCAGTAAAAATCACGTCATCCTAAGAATTCCCTTTCCATTGTGTTTGTTGCATAATATTTAATGATACACCCTGAGTTCTATAGGTGCCTCCAGTGATAAAAAAAAAAAAATATATCCGTTTTTAACTGTCGTCAAATACTAACCACAAACATTTCGTAAAGTATATTATTGTGAAAGAGGACAATGTACTCACAACATGTAATGGCTTTCCTGAGTTCAATTCCCAAGAGGAAACTTGTACGCTTTCCTTTTAGACTATGTTCATTCCACAAATTAAATTATGCAAAGGTGATTAACCTGAAGATATGTTCAGGATAATAGGAGAGATGCTGTAGATTTTGCAGATACCCTAAAATACATTTTAGCAGAAAGCAGACTGCTCTAGCCGAACACTAAGACAAGGGGACCGAGATAAATTGGGGAAGGGAGATGGTAACTTGCGTTCACTTTAGATTTACAGTTTGTTAGTACATAAATGGTAGTACGCAAGTATTATTATCATATAATTGATGTTTCGATCAGCTTTACTTCATTACTACTGTCGAATATTTCCAAGGGGCCGCGGTGGCTCACAAGGGAACCTTCCGAAAATGATAGTTGCAGTGAAAGATGTGACCTATGCCAATTGAAAGAGCTGTAACAGAGATGAGCATTCCCAAAAAATTAGCTGCCCATAGCAATAGGTTCAAGAAATATAAGGGGTGGAAGTTCGGGAAACAGCGGGGTTTGACAAGGGCAGAAAAGTGCAAATTCCGCAAAAAAGTGGAGGCACGGCAAAATACAATGCTGACAAGTGATGTTTAGAAAGAGACCTGCCACAATAGGGAACAAATGAAGGCCACCAGTGGGGTTAACAGTGTTGCCAACTGTAATGAAAAGTACTTGTTTTGCAAAGAGCACTATATGAAGTGAGTGCAATATTCAATGTCAACCTGTCATGTAGGACATAAGATATGACGTGAATAATCAGTGGCACAATCTAACAAAACAAAATAGAAAAAACAGAAGTACGAAAACTACCGAAAAGATGGAGTTGGCCATAATGCGCCACATTTGATCACGAGCTGTGCATATTAGAATGAACAAAATAAGAAAGCACCAACTATCCCGAAACCGACGTACCTAGAGTCGAAAAGAAAAACGAGTTCCAACGTTGGCTGCACTGGCCATGAAAATCCAGACAAGTCTAATATAGTTAGGCCACTCGCTTCACAAAAAGAAACTTCCGGAGTGATTGATGCAATGTCAAGTCGGAGAACATGAAATGGTTGGGTTGAGCCAACAACCGATAATAGAAGTAATGAACATTATGTCATGGTTGGGTCGTATGTGGGAATATACAGGGTGTCCCATCAAACTTTGTGAGCTGAAAAATTTGCGAAACGAACAAAAATGTAACGGATCCAGTTTGCAGGAATGTACCAATGTCAGGGGTGATAAAAGTCTGTGAAAAGCCAGTGTCCCCAGGATCCCCATCATAGGGCCCCAGGAGCCAACTTCAAACTTTCAAATGGCAACAGGGACCGAGTGGTACCTCTTTCGATAGATCATGGAATGTGCAACAACACCTATAGGAAACAATTGCTGTATGAAGCATGGTTTTCAAAATGGCCGCCACAAATATATGTTGCGTCTTAACATGACATTGAACATTGTGATCAAATGTGACGCATTATGGCCAACTCCGTCTTTTCCGTAATTTTCGTACTTGTTTTTTTTCTATTTTCTTTTGTTAGATTGTACCACTGATTATACACGTCGTATCTTATGTCCTACATGACAGGTTGACATTGAATATTGCACTCACTTCACATAGTGCTCTTTGCAAAACAAGTACTTTTCATTACAGTTGGCAACGCTGTTAACCTCACTGGTGGCCTTCATATGTTCCCTATTGTGGCAGGTCTCTTTCTAAACATCACTTGTCAGCATTGTATTTTGCCGTGCCCCCACTTTTTTGCGGAATTTGCACTTTTCCCCTTTTGTCGAACCCTGCTGTTTCCCGAACTTCCACCCCTTATATTTCTTGAACCTATTGCTATGGGCAGCTAATTTTTTGGGAATGCTCATCTCTGTTACAGCTCTTTCAATTGGCATAGGTCACATCTTTCACTGCAACTATCATTTTCGGAAGGTTCCCTTGTCAGTAGTAGAGCGTTCACCTCTGGTGGTTGGGGTCCCGGGTTCGATGCCAGCCCACGTCAAGTGAACTTTCCTCGGGGTTCTCCCGTTTCCTCCCACTTTCTTCATTCCACCGTTTCATTCATTTCTCACAATCACCGCCTCCTTTAGCCTAACAGGCATAACCGTGAGACGTAAAATTCAAAGATTTCATTTCATTTCATTTTTCGAATATTTCCAAATCTATAATGAAAACGAAATGGATTTCTTCAGTTTACGTCCCTAAATGTCCGTTAGGCTACGGGAAATGATGATAAAGCAAGCGAATGATGATGAAAGAATCGATGGAATGAGAGTGTGGGAGGATACGGAAGTACCCCGAGAAAACCCACGGACACGATGTTGTCCATCACTTGGGCGGGGATCGAACCAAGAACACCATAGGTAAGGTCTCTATTGTGCCTCACCTCAAAACTATAATGAATAAAATACATAAATGCGAAATGTATTGAGACTCTAAGTAGAAAGAATCATTTAAGTAGAAAGAATCATTTTAGAAATGCATTGAACAATTAGCACCATTTTATGTGATTTTAACTTCTGAAAATTGGTTACAAAATAAATACAAAGCATGCCTGCATATATAGAAGGTAAAAACCATAAATGCCACTTTCGTGGAAATGAATAAGGTAATTCCGGAGTTGTTTTTTCAATAAATAAGTTTTAAAAATAGGGATGCGCACGAGACGAGTCGAGACAGAATTTTCCTGACAAAATTCGAGTCGAGACACAGCTCTTCCAATAGAAAAGTATATATTTTTTCGAATCGAGACATCACTTTCACAGCACATTTTCGAGACGAGACAGTCTGAAATCTTCTCTCCTGCGCATCCCTATTTAAAAATCAATTTAATGTTAATTACACAATTTTGTTAGCAGGACCGCCCCGGGAAGCTTACCGCCGTTCGAGGAGGGCCCATTTTAAGACAAAATTTTCTTACTCCATATACGATACGAACATGAAATTATACATGAAGCATCAAACAGGTTCACTAAATTACTTAAACAAAACAGTACACAAAAGGTAAATAAATAAAACAAAAATGAGTCGTGGACCCATTTCAAGAAAAAATGTCTACTATTAGGGGCTCTAGAAATAATATGTAATTATATGGCTTTGAAATGTGTCAATATTGTCCCCTTAATTAATTTTGTATGGAACGGGCCCAGGGTCGTAACTAACGACCCCGCGGGAGGGCCCACAGGCTACGGGGGCCCATAAAGAGTAAGAGAAAGATGGAAAGGGGGTCCAAGAATTAGAAAAACAACTTTTTCTAGGGGGCCCAAATACACGTATTAATGCTTACCCCCCCCCCCCCCCAGAAAAAAAACTAAGTTACGGCTCTGGTTGTTAGTCAAAATTCCCTTGTTTTATCAACAAACAAATACTGCTGGGTTTATGAATAAATAGTACACTTAAAAACAAGGAACTTTCGCATGACAATTACGGATCATTTAAATAATGCGTGCATCACTCTTAGTAGTATGTGCGTGACTATTTGAAGCGGTTAAACAACTATGGATATAATCTACTACTGAACAATAAATAAGTAAATAATCTATTGTAACTGAATAAAAGCTATTAGTTGTTATTGGCAACGAACGACATTCATTTAGAGAAAATAAATAGCTTTTCTCGAAAATTAATCATCAGAATTTATCCTCAAGAATGGCATTTTCCTCAGCTTGATGTACTCCATTGATTCATATGCGCAATTTATGACGTCACAATGACTAGCCACCCAGATATCTACACCAGTGGTTCTCAACCTTTTTTGACTGGCGACACACATTATGAACATCCAGGACATCGCAACACATTTGTTTTATTATTATTATTATTATTATTATTATTATTATTATTATTATTATTATTATTATTATATAAATTTTAATAGTGTAACCCTATCAGTTTTTATAATGTGATGACTCTAGTTCTGCCGCTGGAGACGTTGAATGGCAGTCTGACTCAAACTTGATTTTAACTAATTATTATTAAATTCCCGATGGCATAACTTTCTCCTTCTGCGAGGAGCTTTTTTGTAAGTCAAAAAAAAATTCTGCAGGAATTCTGCAGAAGAAATATTTCTGATTGTTAAAAATACACTTTACGTGACGTAATAAACTGTTCAAACTATATTTATGCGAGTCGTCCGTGCATTTAAGACATCTACACATAACAGGCATGTTTTTACACTTTTCTGTTCGCTTTATTATTTTTTCCCCTGGCAAATTTTTTTGCACAGGCGTGGCAAATTTTCTGCGGTCTCACTTCAGATCGCGGCATGTTCTGCTATGGAGATTAAACTCTTCATGATTTTAAATTCTAGAATTTCGCGACACATTTTAGAGGACTGCGTGACACACCGATGTGTTGCGACCAACGGTTGAGAACCGCTGGTCTATACTATTCAAAATATCTTGAAAATACTTCCTAGTTCATATGATGTCATTTTACACATATCGTCAGACTTTTCGTATTGTTCATTGTCTTTAAAAGTTAGTAACTAAAATTTTAAAAAGTGAAAGTGAAATTTTAAAAAGTGCCATGTCTGTTAAACGTTAAACACGCACTAAAAATTCTAAGGACCGCGGTGACTCAGTAGTAGAGTGTTAACCTCTTCTGCATGGGATCCCTGGTTCGATTCCACCTCACACCAAGTGGACATTGTGGTGGACAATCACGGTGTGAGTGAGTTTTCTCTAGGTTCTCCCGTTTCCTCCTACTTCGTTAATGCCACAATATCATTCATTCTCATAACCACCGTTTCCTTTAGCTAACACGACGTAACCGTGGAACGTAAAACAGAAAGATTTCCCTTCAGTTTTTAAAACAGTTGTTGCATAAATTGAAATATTACCAGTTCCCTTGTAGATATATGGTTTGCATCATATGCGCCTTCAATATGAAACATTCAGGTTCGATTCCCGACAGAAACTCATTGTGATTCACATGATACGTTAGGCTGTAGGTCCGTGTCTCACATAGCCTCACTGCTGAAAACGGAAGTTAAATTCGAACCCAACCATCGAATATTAAATGGTATTGCTTGCAAATGCATCTCACAATCTTCGCTTAAAATAACTACATTTTTTTTCATAGAATGTTGGAAAACTTCCAAAATGTTAAAATTAATTGTTTAATTACCGAAAATTTTTGAATCCAAGACAAGGTTTTCTATTACAATTTGGTGGCCACAAATATGGGATCGTCTTGCGTTTGTGACTGAAGTTTCCTTTGCTGAACATTGGGGTCCCTGGTTCGATCCCAGCTCGCGCCGTGTGGACTTTGTGGTGGACAAACACCGTGCTCGTGGGTTTTCTCGGGGTTTTCCCGTTTCCTCCCACTTTCTTCATTCCACCATTTCATTTATTTCTCATTATTACCGTCTCCTTTAGCCTAACCGGCATAATCGTGGGACGTAAAACTTAAAGATTTCATTTCATTTTTTCCTTTGCTGAACAGAATCACTAGCTTCCATTAAGCCCTAATTTACCCTCTAGCACGCCTACCACTTTAACTTGGAACATTTGCAAACTCAGTGGGCCTTGCCAATGAAGAAGACGAAAGGAATTTATATCAAATTTGACTTTTAGTGTAGTTTTATGGTAAGTGCTGAAAATATACCCAAAATATTTTGTACATGTTTCTTTTTTAATAATCCTTTGTTAAAAAAAAAAAAAAAAAAGTAATGTCGTCTTGGATTCAGAAATATACGGTAATTATCTAATTACTGTTCTTCTTACCTATTGATTTCTCCTAAACCAGACGTCGAGTTTCATTGGCAGAGAAGTGTATTTCACTGGCGAGAGTTCGGCTACCACAGAATGTGTAGTATTTGACGAAATTTCTCGTGATTTCTGTCGCCGCACTTGTCAAAGAAATCTGCGTTTCGCATTCCACAACTAAAACGTCGTGGATGAATTTTTGAAAGTGGTGTTTCCTCGCCCATATTCCGTTATCTATATTTACTTTCTTTGTTTTCCTTCTATACACTTTTTAATGGCTTCCTTCCTTTCTGGAACACGTAACGGCATTTTGTATAAACAGAATGTGCAAACACACACACACTCCACCCCCTGTTTTTATTAAACATTGCAGAAGAGTGAATGCTAAGAGGCTGCGTACGTGATAAGTACGCACAGAGCACTCATAATTTTAATGTCATTTTAGCCAACGTGAAAATCAAAATAGGCAAAGAAATCGCGCTCTGTAGCTACATCAGAAGTTTGAATATCCCTTAAATGCACTTCGTTCGTTTTCTGTTCGTTCTTTGTCGTACTTCCTTTTTAGTTCTAAGGCAATATGAGGCGTGAACCTAAGATTAATGTAGAAACAGAATCACATGTCACTTATGCGGGCCGCGGTGGCTTAGTGGCAGAGCGTTCACTTCTGGGTGTGGGTGTCCCTGTTTCGATCCCAGCTCGCGCCAAGTGAACTTTACGATGGACAAACACCATGTCGTGCAGTGGCGGAGATTGGACGTTAAAAATGGGAGGGGCAAGACATGATCTGAATATCTGTATATCAATGTTAGTTTTCCTGATTGTTTCTAACACTGTTTGTCGAAAGGTTGTATAACTAATACGATATTGTCTTTTTTCAGTTTAAAATACGTTATATCGTATTTCATATTTTATTAAGTAAATTGACAAGAGCAACGCAAGTGGGTACGAAGAGATTTGATTCCTTGGTCATGAACATTTTAAAATTCTGTTTGGAAAATTGTGAGATCAGATTAATAACAAAGCAAAACAAACAAATAGAAGTTATATTGAAACACGGGATTAACAGGTTGACTGTCAAGGAAAGATTGTGTGTAGCATTCTGTGGGGTCAAGTAATAAAAAATTAAGAACATATTCTACGACATTTAGAGAAATACGCAATCGCAATATTAATTGCTTAGAATTGCAACTAAAACGCAAATTCCTGTAGCATTCTTAACTCAACGGGAAGACAAATAACCAATATGTACTCACGCAACGGCAAATATTATAGGTACCATTTTTTTCTATGATCCAGTAATATATACAAAACTTTACATTTCCAAATGAAACTAAACTAGTGAGGGCAAGTGCCCCTCTTACCCCCCTAATCGTCGCCCCTGGCTGTGCGCGTGTGTTTTCCCGGGGTTCTTCCGTTTCCTACCACTTTATTCATTCCACCATAGTATACACTTCTCACCATATGATTTATTTCATAGTGATTATTGATCTACATTCCAATTAGATCTGTTTTTCCCTCTGCTTAGCCTGAGGTTGGTGTGCAATGACAATGCTCTGTATGCTAGTTATCTGCTTATAGAATCATTCCTTCTTGAAACAAAGAAAAAGAATAGCTCATACAAGAAAAAACGAAACAAGATTGCTTAAGAAAGAAAACGAAGGCAAGGAGAATATGGATAGCAGGAGATCAATTTCGGAGGTAAATGCTCTTCGGAACTCCACAGCATACAGAGTCCTGGTTATTCAATTCCGCCTTCTTTATCACTGATAATGCAATGAATTAAAACAATTATAGGAAAAGATTTTTTTAAAAGAGCTTATATATGCAGATGCTTTTTTCTCCATTGCGGGCTGAAGCTGAACTTAATGGGCATCGGAACAGTCACCAATCAACTTAGAGACCCCGCAAACAATTGATTCGATACTAATATTATCCGTTTTCGATTATTTTTCCATATCAGCACTCCCTAGCAAAGGCACTGATAGGGCTGAACTTGGATGTAAATGTCATCGGAAGTATCACTATTCATCTCAGCAGGTCCCGAAAACTATGAATTCGACACTTATATCGGTCGTTTTTCATCATTTTCATGTCACAACCTCTCGCTCACCCTGGGGATAGAAGTTGGACTTCAAGGTTATTGATCTCAGCGACCTCAAAAATTACGGATTTGACACTAATATAAGCAATTTTCGATGATTTCCTAGTGTCCCACAGGTGTCTTAACTCTACAGTACTGTTTTCCAGGCTGTTAAGTAATATGTGTTTGTTTAAAATTGCTACAGATGTTCCAGAGTTACGCTGAAAGGGATAATATGTTTATGGGAATAGTATTAGAACCACTAGTTTCCTCTCAGGATGTACATTACAACGAAAGTATAATGATAAAAATCCGTAATATCGCTCTCTTTCCTCCTTCATAATTTTCATTCCACTCCATACTGCGATGCCCATGTCGGATGAATTTCGACTTAAATGTCAGAGAGCGTCATCACGTTTACACCCAACGACCCCGAAAACTATGCATTGGACACTAATATCGGTCGTTTTCGAATATTTCTCATGTCTTCATACGTAAAAATAATGAAAAAAGACTAGAATCTTTCGAAATGTGGATGTGGAGAAGAATGGAGGAATTTGCTGGGTCGAACGGACAATGAATGAGAGGGTCTTAGAAATGGTAGAGTGAAAAAAAACACTTTTAGATATTATTAAGAAGAGAAAGAGAAACTGGTTGGGACATTGCCTAAGAAGAGATTGTATCATGAGGGACGTACTAGAGGATATGGTGGCAGGAAAGAGAGGGATGGGGTGAAGGAGACTACAATTAATGGACAATATCAAACCAGAAAAACCATACGTGAAGACGAAGAGGTTAGCGGAAGACCATGGAGCATGGAAGCTTCTCAGCTGCAACAAGTGACCTGCCAATAATGGCAGAATACCTACGATGATGATGATGATGATGATATGGAAATCATGTCAAACTTTTGTCGCTAAGTATGATTAAATTGCAAAAAAGTCTGAGTTGATGCGTAAAAACTAACTACATAACTGAAATCAGTAACCTCGATTTATGAAAAATCAGTGCAAATTAGTAACATAGTTTCAGGTTTTGCCAGGGGAGAGTACAAGATTGTCAACCGACATAAGATTTTCACTTTTTTTTTTTTTTTTTTTTACTAGTTTATTAATATACAATTTACCTGCTTCGTTGTCTGCTGTGACGAAGATCTTTTTTGATCATCATCAGAGGAATCACGTGATTTATGAAGAAATTCCCACGACCTTCAGCAAATGAAGAATGTCCGAACCTACAATGTTGTTACGTCATCATTTATTGTGACATTATATCCGTTTCTGTCTATTGTGTTTAATTTGTGTCTTCGGAGTTTCCGAGAATTTTATCCATTTCACCCACTACACTTCCGGCTGTCTTTTAACCTCAGTGACGAACATTAGCTCAGGAGACGGAATTTTGAAATAAGATTTCGAAACTATTCTTTTGATAGCCCTCTTCGTGAAACTTAAATGTCATTATTCAAGACACGATATTTCTCTCCCTCGTGCGCAACACTAGTTACCCCGCATCTTAGATATCAAACACTCGTTTGATGTTACAACATTCATTGTATAACAAACATTTTGCGAATAATTTTTTTTTTAAAAAAAGGATGAAAAGATTGCGATCTCGTCCAAGAATTCTAGGAATGATCAAAAAATGGATCAAAAGATTGCGTTCTTGACCAATAATTAGTTGTTGGATCAGAAACCACAAAGTTTTTGAACGGCCCGTAAATCAAGTTTTCGTATTTTCTACGCAATAAACACATCATACTGAGTTAAGTGATAGTTTGGGTTTGGCTACACTGTATGAGTTCTCCAGGTATAACGCGTACAAGAAAATTTTTGATTAAAATATATTGTATGTTTTGATCCAAAAACTATAAATTGATAAATTAATTGTACGAACAGAAAGAAGAGCATTTATCAACGTTTAAAGATATGAAAGTTATTACACAATATACTGTAATAATAAATATGATTGAAATGTTATATCACACACTTCGTGGACCCCTCTTGACGCGGAAGCCTTCTGACAACTTCTAAAAAAAAATCCGGTCATGAACTTTGTACATAAATTTAAAAAATGAGACGATGGAAGCTTCCCAAGAATCGAAACAAGACTGCAAATAAATCCTCTAAAATCTAGATGATAAGATAAAACCTTTTTCTTTCGTCTCGTTTCGACTAATGAACAATACTGATAACAAAATTTCTAGATGAACAGAACAAAACTTTCTCTAGAACACGCATTAGAAAGCAGGAGTCTTGATTTTTTTTTTTAAAGTTTAGTATCCTTCTTACCACTTACTATATGAGGAATGTATAGTCAGAGTAAACCACAAGGTACTAATAGAGAAACTTCGTCAATTTAACTTCTCCGCAGAGTTAATTGGGCTCTTCGAGTCGTATTTGAGAGACCGAAGGCAGTTCGTTGTATATAAGGGATACAAGTCAACCGAATACTTGCAACTATCTGGTGTTCCACAAGGGTCAAATTTGGGTCCACTACTATTTGTAATATTTATAAATGATCTTCCTAGATGTATAACGTATTCCCACAAATTGTTGTATGCCGATGATCTCAAACTTTTTAGATGTATAAATTCCATAAATGACTGTAATAAACTTCAACAAGACATAAATTCAGTGGTGCAATGGTGTCAAAGTAATTTATTGAATGTAAATATTAGTAAATGTAAAATCATGAGTATTACAAAACGTAGAAAACCAGTGCAATTTCAATATTCAATTAATGAGACTCAACTACCCGTTGTAGGTACTGTCAATGATTTAGGAGTAATGTATGATACGAAATTTACATTTGAACCTCATATTGATAACATAATAAATGAAGCGAACAGAAGTCTTGGGTTTATTCTAAGAATTAGCAGGGAGTTTCGTAAACCTGCCACACTTCATAAATTGTATCAAACTTACGTTCGATCCAAACTCGAATACGCGACGCTTGTATGGAACCCAGATACAAAAAATAACTCACTAAAAATAGAAAAAATCCAGTCCAAATTTCTTAGATATCTTGTATATAAGGAAACAAACATTTTCCCAAGAACTGAAAGCACTAATTCATTAAATAGGAATTTTGAAACTTTAACCCTGAAACAAAGAAGAACGTTATCTGACATGATATTTTTGTACAAGGTACTTAATAATAAGTTAGACTGCAACGAATTGCTTTCGAGCTTTCAAATAAACGTTCCAGGTAGGAAAACACGTCCGGAAAACTATAACTTCTTTTATTGTGCAAAAGCAAGGACTAATATCCTAAATAAGTCACCAACATGGAGGATTAGTGCAACCTACAACAGACTCTTAAAAATTACAAATAATATAAATATTTACGCTGATTGCCTCACAAGGTTTAAAAGGGAAATTGTAAATATATTATTTCATGAAAGATGAACACTGTAATTGGGTATAATACCTGTTGTGTTCTGTTTTAATAAATAAATAAATAAATAAATGTCCTATACGATTGTCGCATATCTATAACTGTCTTCTTGTAAGAATATAATTTGATAATGATTTTGCAGGGTACTTTTAATACTGATACTATGTGTATAATCGGGAAACGTATATTTGTGGTAAATTTCATACGAAAATAATTATAAATACGAAAATTAGAATGAGTAAAAAAAAAAATGTTGCTAAATGAACAAGTAAGTTTTATTTTCGTTTTATTGTTCTTATTTACTGCTCTTTTGACATGAAATTTACCACATACACGTCTTTGCTGATTATATGCAAACTAACATTAAAAGAAATACCGGGCGAATTCGTTATCAAATTATATTCCTAAAACAACATATTTATAGACATGCGACAATAATTTTGGACACGAGTGTACCTACAACGGGATCCAAACGACTTGCGTGCTCTCACTACGATTTGAACCCGGTCTCTTCAGCGCTAGAGACGTGTATGCTAACGCATTAAGAAGTAATGAAAGGAATATTACAAAAGGTGGCTTAAATATGGAATCAGTTATATTATCACTGAAAAAAATTAAATATTTCAGTTTAACGTTCGACAATTATGATCGTTATGCTTACGTAGACGAATAATTAAAGCAAGTGAATGATGTTGGAAGAATTGGTAGAATGCCAAAGTAGGAGGAAATGGGAGTACCCCGAAAAACCCACTGACATGGTGTTGTCTATAACAAACTTACTTGGCCAAGGGTTCGAACTAGGGACCCCATGCACCAGAGGTAAGAGCTATACCGCTGAGCCACCATGCTTCCTATATAATAATAATAATAATAATAATAATAATAATAATATTATTATTATTATTATTATTATTATTATTATTATTATTATTATTATTATTATTATTATTATTATTATTATATTCATATATGCTCTAGAAATACAGGACTGGGAAGAGGAAAAGGCATGGAATTAAAGTATTGTCATCTAGCTTACAGTATCATTAACTTCGCCGTATGAAGAATTTCAATTTACTGAGAAAGTAGGAATTTTTTTTAATGAAATATTTTATGTCCCACTTATAACCTCATTGTCCCATATATTAGCTATATGTCCCACTTATAGCTAAAGAAGATAAATTAATAATGGCAGCGAATTATTAATAAGTAGTAGAATGAGAATGTGGAAGGAAATGAGAGATTCCCGAGAAACCCGCGGACACGATATACTCGCTTAGCCTCGGATCGAACCAGAGATCCCTAACAGAGCTAAGAAGTAAGCGCTCACCAGCGATCCACCATGCATCATCTGGGATTTCAATTAGCTCCAAGAGAGGATAATATTTTGAGCTGTTTCGGATCTTCACATCTTAAATGAAATTAAGAAAAAAAAAACTGTATGCAAAGTTTGAGAAAATATATTTAGAAGGCTGACAGATCTGTGAAGGTCATTTGAGTTGAGTTGATTTTGAGTTTAACGTTCCGTTCAGCAGCGAGGTTATATGAGACGTGGACCTACTGATTAACGTGGAATCCGAACCACATGAGCTCCTGCCGGGAATCGAATCCGGGTCTCCCACGCCAAAAGCGCGTACGCTAACCGCTTGGCCACGAAGGAGCTCTGAAGGTCATTTGAGATCAAGGTAATGTTCTTTCTACAAGTTCCTCATTCGTTCTCCACTTTATATCCTACCTTTATATCTGGATAGTAGAATCCTGATTTCAGTTCTGTTTTTATATTTATGTCATGACTTCAGTCTCCAAATTACACAAATTTAAATGTATTTAAACTGTCTCAATATCTCGACTTTTACAGGGCAGAGATCACGTGGGTCAATGAAAACTTAATTCATAGCCCATGACCCACCTTGACCCACTCAGACCCATGACCCACAATGATCCTTCACCCATCGTGACCCACTCTGACTTAGAAACAACCATGACTCGCTCTGACCCAGTACCCACCAAACCCCATAGTCACCAACTGTGACCCATAATCCACATCGCCCCTTCCACTAATTAAAGAGTTTACACTTGTAATAAAACAAGGCTATGATATCATCACTAATCGGAGTTTGAATTTCTACGGTCGCTCACGCACCGCTCTGTTCTAATACCTGTGGATTTGACCTTTACGATATAAAATGGTAAAGTGATCGTATTCGCCATATTACGATGAATTACAATTTAATTTCCTTATATTTAATTATTTCCTTATTGAATTATAGATACTTTTCAGTGGAAAATCGGGCGAAATTTGAAAGTCTCAAATCAAGGTAAAGTAAGCCAACGTAAATGAAAAACTAAAAACAGTGTAAAATTCGATTGTCTCGAAATCCAAGTAGTAAGTCCAATTGCTACTATTACAATTAAAAGTATGAATATTCAAAAGTGCCTGAAGTTTTTCGCTTTGATATACTTATCTCAGGTAAATAAATACGAGAATAATATCTCGTAGAAACAAATGAAAAGGGTAGAAAAATGGAGACCTTGAAAGTAAAACCAGACGAATTCACCAATGTTCAGAAGGTATTGTCTACAACACACTAAACAGTTTGAGTCCGAGGGTCCTAGTGGGTCGGTGGGTCAGTGTGGGTCACGTCCTGTTGACCTCGACCCACTGACCCACTCACAAATCTTGACCCACTTGACTCACTCCATCTCTGTTACAGGGTAATTATTCCATTTCGTTAACTCGCCTAACTTTGAGTTTATGAACTGAAATCTGAAGGGTAAAGAAGATGAATGCTAAATAGAAACTAGTGGCGATGAAAAAATTAGTGGAATTAAGACAATGAGAAAAGTTGAAAGGGTTTGAGTGACAGCTGCCGTGTTGTTTGTTGAAAGTTCAAATAATCTCAGAACGAGAGATACAATTCTTTGCACTTAAGTCTTTGTTCTCACTGAATAATCTCTCTTTTCTCTTTCACTTTGATGCGATTGCAGTGAAGCTAAGTGGAGGGCCATGTTTTTTATACTTGCAGTTTTTTTTTTTTTTTTTTTTTAATAAGAAAACTGGCAATCTATCTTTGTCTCTTTCAAACATCATATTCTTGTGACTATTTCTTGGAAATTTTAATATTTTTGCTTCACAAAAGGTCTCGGTCCAAAAAACATTCGTACTTGTTTGATTTAATTCTATCTATGTTTGTGTTAGACTAAAGGGATGCCTACGTGTAAGTGCAGCATTTCGGTATCCAAACCAGAATGAATCTAGGTTAGAGTACGCACCTTTAGCATGGGAGACCCGGGTTCGATTCCTGCCAGGAGCTCATGTAGTTCGGATTCCACGTTAATTAGTAGGTCCCGTCTCATATAGCCTCGTTACTGAAAGGGATGTTAAACTCAAAATCAACTCAACTCAGAATGAATCTAATATCTATCAGTGTCAACTAGTTTGTTCCCTGTTACTATCAGCTTTCTTAAAGGCTAAATAGAAAACTTAGATAATATCTCCTTTATCATTTATTGCCTCAAAGAATTCTGTACACACACACTTAGTAAATATTTCTTTCTTACTAAAACATCAAACCAAGAGAAATGTTTCTGCTGTTCATTGCAGTTTATGATGTACAAGAAATGCATGAATGCACGTCTTCTAAAGGTGATCTGATATCCTGTTAACAGCTGGTTATTGTTCTCTGCTGGAATTCTGGGTGTAACAACATAGTCCCGTGTAGACGATGGTCTGAGATTGAAATCAGTGCAGATCTTAATGCCATTCCCAGCGGAGTAGCCAGGAACTTGTTCTAGAGGGGTTGATTTTTCCAGGGAGGCCGGGCTTTTAACATACTGCAAGCAAACCAAAAATACATGCATAGTTATTATTAATATTATTGAATTTTTAGTATGGTATCTTACAAAACATGGGTCTTAACAGTACATAAAGTTATAATCACAGATTCCATGAGGTATAACAATAAACTATCCTTAAGGGAAAACAAAATATTTATGAAAGCCAGTCGTTTGATTGTGTTTTAAAAAAGCTCAACGAAAATTAAGAGTAAACTCTGACAATGTCACGCAATAGGATAGTAGGCTCATAAATTTGCAACTCTGTACATCAAGTTCGGCAGAGCAGAGTAACAAAATGTATTATAGAAGTACAAAACTCTATGTGAATGATTTTTTTCACTTATCTTTTAACTCTTGAAATGTACGTTTTATGCTATGTTTTAATATTTCATTTTCTGTTTGCAGTAAGTATTAAACAAGTTCAATAAAACATAACAGACTAAGTCCATTTGGAACTTAAATTATCGTTTGAGGGGTCCAGGTCCCACACTTCCCTCCTCCTCTTGTAGTTATACTCCTATATTTCTTAAGAGTCGGAAGGAGTCAAGTGACCTTGACAAATCGAAGATATCGCAGTGCAAAGTGTTTCCTTATTTTGGCAACAGATGGGGTTGTTGCTGAAATGCCGTCAAAGCAAATGGCACCCCTCCTTTTCCTTCGTTTTCCCCTGCATGTGGTCAAAGTTGGACAGCGCAGGAGGGGGATGGTTACGGATGTAAATGGGACAGAGGAGTGAAATTCCTTTCTTTTGGCTAAAAGAGAAAGAGAACTGAAGAAAAAATAAATACAGAGATATTGTAAGAGGGACCAACATGATATCAGCCGTCAGCCACTCAAATATCTACAACGGTCACAAACATACCATAGAGAACTAAAGCACTTGTCGCCTGTGTCTTTCTCAAAGGATTCTACCTATGGTAAATAACGCGGGAATAGTGCAGGAAGAGTCTGATATAAAATGAAGAACCATGCAAATATTTAAAAAAAAAAAAAAAAAAAAAAAACGGGAGAGTCGATATTCTAATATATTTTGGGCCTTCGTGGTTAAAAAAAAACTTGGAATTGAAAGGCAGAAAACCCAGACAAAGATCTGAAATGTATTGGCAATGTGACTCTTTTTTAGTGGAATCCATTTCTTTTATTTTCTTTTCAAAATATGATCACCAGATTTACCCTCTGTCTCGCCTTCACATTCGAATGGTCCTGGGATCAATACCAGTAGCTGACCATCCTGAATTTTTCCTATTACAACAGGAAAGGGACGCAATGTTACATTTAGCCTTGGGTACCGGCTTAGAAGGACAGGAGGGAGCATATGCTCTGCTTGGTATTGGTTTTTATTTGGGGAAATAGACCACTTCATTAACAATAGAATTAAAAGATGTGTCACCTTCTTCAGGAAGGTACACTCATGTCCAAAATTATTGTCGCATGTCTATAAATATGTTGTTGTAGGAATATAATTTGATAACGAATTCACCCGGTATTTCTTATAATGTTAGTATGTGTACAATCGGCAGAGACATATATGCAAGTTTCATGTCAAAAGAGGAGTAAATAAGAACAATAAAACGAAAATAAAACTTTCGTGTCAATTTAGCAACATTATGATTTACTCATTCTAATTTTCGTATTTATAAATATTTTCCTATGAAATTTACCATATATACATTTCCCGATTATACACATAGTATCAGTATTAAAAGTACCCAGCAAATTCAGTATTACATTATATTCTTACATGAAGACAGTTATAGATATGCGACAATCATTTTGGAGATGAGTGTACAAGGACGTAACAGGTGTTTGTTTCAAACATTGAATAAGTCTTCGTATACATTGAACTTATTTCCTGACGTCATAGACAAAGAACTGTCACAGAGCGACGTAAGTCCGGCGACAATACAATATTTCATTTTTACTTTCATACTTTGCAATATATCTATTTATTTTAAAAGCAAATTTTAATATGTTTTTATTTTCAACTATTTTATCCTAAAATAAATACTAGCCTTACCCAGCCCTTATTTCCCTGGTTGCATATCACTTTAGGATTTGGAAAATGTGTCCAACGAATAAAAAAAAATGATAAAACACCTTTTAAAGGCATTCTTTTGTTAATCAATTCGCACTAAAACGTTAAAAATAATCTTATTTATGCAAGCCTAAATAAAAAGAATGGGGCGCGTCATTTTAAGAATTTATAAAGTAACTGTATGTAAGCCTATATCAGAGCGCATCCTTTTTTTTTTTTTTTTTTTTTTTTTTTTTTTTTTAGTCATGCATAACCAAAATTGTTTTCTACTTTTAAGTGCGACTTGATTAATGAAAGAATGTCTTGAAAATGTTTATTAGTATGTTTTTCTATTATTATTGTTAATGTTTGCATCCTTGGCATAGGATGTTTATTTTGTAAGGTACCGTATGGTGCGTTTCTATACTACTAGGGTATATAAAAATTTAGTTTCCTATGCGATACATTAAACAGCACTTTAAAAAAAAAAAAAAAAAAAATTACTACCGAATATAGAGTATTTCTCCGCTAATAAGAGGGAGACAGATTGAGGATACCAAACACCCCTACCATTGATTGAGAAATATTTCGGTGTCGACACTGATGAACAACATTTACATTTGAATTTGAATGTTTTATGGGCTTTAGGCAATTGATTCAGACCGGGATACATGGGGGACAGAATGTTGGAAGCAAGTAGTCCAGTCCCTAGTTTGAATGCCTGGAATGAATAAGGACTCTTCCCTCCTTGGTAAAACCTGCCGGAATCTGAAGCAATATCAAAGAAACACTGCTTCGAAAAGAGAGGGAGCAAACATGCATAAATAGATAGTCAGAGTCGGATTTAGGTTTCGTGGGGCCCCAAGCTGTTTAAGGTAATGGGATCCTTTATGTGTCCAGATGAACATAGGCACCCTACATACAGAAATGAACAAACTAGAGATAATTTAGGAAGCAGACTAGCAGAAGGAGCCCCATTAATTACATGAACGTAGGCTACACAGCAGGAAGCATTGTTGCTACGTATATATACATTTTATTTTATTTTTTAATTTTCTTATATTTTAGAACTGTATATCCAGTTTTTCTTTAGATTTTTCGGCCCCAAGAGAGCAGGGCCCTAAGCTATAGCTTGTTTAGCTTATACGTAAATCCGGCACTGTAAACAGTATACACATACAGGCGCGGATCCAAAGGTGGCTATAGAGGCTATAGCCCCCCCCCCCCTTGACGTTCAGGTATACACTGGATAAAATGGGCTTCAATCCTGTTTACTCTGGATAAAGAGACAAACTATGGTTTAGCTCCTCCCTTGATCATATCCTGGATCCGCCACTATATATATATATATATATATATATATATATATATATATATATAATGTTTGTGTTTAGTATGTTGTACGATGGAAGCTGATGAAAGAGCTTTATATTATTCTTGATTTTTTGACAGGTAAACAAAGAATATTTCGGGGATTAATCTACTCGATTATTATAATAAGATTATAATAATGTATTTTATTTTTTCTCTTGTATGTATATTCTCAGTCCTGCAGGAAGTTTTCATTTCTTTCTTGGAATACATAAACGAAGACTTTGATTCGGCTTCTCCTTCACAAATCTCTGTCGAAAGGTTGACTTTATCGCTACCAACACAAATTACTTCTTCTCATAGAAACCATCTACAAATACACTGTACTGCTGAAACAGAAACCATCAACTAAAGAGGTCATAAATTTTGCTATTCCTCGTGTTTGAAGTTCCCGTTCTTCACAACGACTTCCTTTCTCCCGCCCCTGTTAAGAAGTTCAAAGTAGGTTTTCAAAAGGACTGGCTCCCGCTGAGAAGGAAAGTGGGATGAGGAATGACTATAGTGACATCTAGCAGTTAGACGGCCAAGTACGTGAACACGAAAAAATCTGATTTCTGATTTCTGTAGATTCAATAATGAAGGATATAATTTCTCATCGATTGTGTAATGAATGTCATTGGAAACAGCGAAAAAATAGTACAGTAGCGCACAAATACAAAGGTAGTACTCCATTCTCAAAAAAGTCCGAAGTTTTTAGCTCTTTTCCTTACTGTAAAAAAACAGAAGACTTTTCCCTCTAATTTTGATCATTTTCTTATGGGAATTTGGATTATAATTATCTGTATTTATAAGAAGAAAATATCACGCACAGCGTTCAAATTGCACCTTTAAAATGAGATGCATCATATTGAGTGAGCTATTGAGACATTTTTGCGAAAGAACGAAATGAAACCATTATTTGCCTAAAAAATGGTTGAGATCCCATGTTAAATTGAACACCAATCTTCCGGCCGCTGTGGCGCACTCCTTCTCCCTCTTAAGGACTTCATTTCTTATCCAACTTTTCTCCCAACAGAAAGATATAGAACACATTATTATGGCTTTGAAAAATCTGAAATTTAGAGAGGCGGGTCACAGAAGAACAGATGTTTTGCATTAGATTTCCAGAGATAAGAACAGATGTTCTACATTAATTTCCAGATATGAAGAAGATGTTTTACATTAGACTTCCAGAGAAAGGAACAGATGTTTTACATTCGATTTCGAGGATAGATGTTCTACATTAAATTTGCAGGGATAAGAAGAGATGTTTTACATAAAATTTTCAAGGATAAGGACACCTATTTTGCATTAGCTTTCCGGAGATAATAACAGATGTTTTACATTAAATTTTCCAAAGACAAGGACAAGTGTTTTACATTAGATTTCCAGTGATAAGAAGAGATCAGAATATGATGAAATGCAAGATCAATAGATGAAATCATGTGTGAAATACATGTTCTCATTTAAACACAAATTGGTAGATCTTATTACAGTAAAACCTGCCTTCAACGGACCCTTTATTAAACGGAAAACTGTCTTAAACGGAAATATTTCTCGGTCCCATGAATTTTGGAGTACAAAACGTGTAAAAGTCCCTTCATTAAGCGGAAACTGTATTATGCGGACAACGGAAAGCAAAAGAAACCTTTAACGGAAAATTCTGAGTTCCGGACTACAGCGTTTAGAAAATGTTTAGACATTCTGTGAGAGGGTAAATATGTATACATTATATGTCTGCGATAAATTCTTCGTTCTTTTGTTAAATCTTTTTGGGCATTGTTGACCTTCCCCAACCACTACTCATATTCATCCCCACAATTTTTCTTTAATCCCCTCACCTTAATCAAGAATCATACGGAAAGTCGGAAAGGAGAAGACGAGGTGAAAGAAGAAGAGGAATACGGTGCCGAGTTCGAAGAAAAGTGTAGAAAAGAGACGTATCAAGATGCTCTGAGAAGTTTAAAGGAACTACAACAATTTGCCTTACGAAAAAATGACCCTGACTTAGTGCAATTTCTCAGGCTAAAGTGTGTGCGGAAAGTAGAGCAGCCAAGCAGCAATGTATACAGAAAACTGTTTGACTACTGGAAAAAATAAAGAAAGCATGTGCAAAGCATATTTTGTATTAAGTTTAAACTTTTTTGTGTATTAATTCGTAGAAAAAAGAAATGCTGTAATTGAAAAAGGTACGTACAACATTTTCTCAGTATGTCCATTATAAGCATCTATTTTTTTTTAAAGAAAAAGGAACGTCTACCTCCATTAAGCGGAAACCTGACTTAAACGGAAATTTTTGCGAGTCCCGCTCGATTCCGCTAAAGACAGGTTTCACTGTATGTTGATGGAGTTTGTTGGACTCCAGCGTCCCTTTTCAGCATCGAGGCCATGTAAGGCCTGGTCCTTGAGTTTAAGGTGGAATCAAAACGACCGTAATGTGTTTAAATTTCAAGATTCTCCCACCAAGAATGAAACCTGGGATCTCATTCACCAAAGACGCGCATGCTAACCACTAGGCTTGCTTAGAAGGGTAGAAGTTAGTAAGGATAGAACATCTGAAAAGAGAAAGGTATTGCGTACAGATAGGAAACGAGAAACACAATTTTTGAACTTTTTTTTTTGATAGTTTATTATATAATCGTCTTCTGATATTGTATAGCGAGTAGTGCATATTTTTTAAGTCTGTAGGAATCATATCCGTGAGAATAAATCTCGTTCAAAATAAGACAAAAAATTAAAAAAATAAAAATAAATTTGCTGTTGAAACGATCATAAAATATTTTCGTCTGAAGAAAACTAATATTTTTTTGTTAAAGCCATTAAGAAAAACTAACAGTGGAGCATAATTTGCAACAGAAGATACAATCAATGATAGCTTTAGTACTTTCTTGTAATTACTATCCGAAGAGATTATATTGAAAAACAGTCCGATAAATAATTAATCATAAGGAAGTGTAATATTAACTCTCTGCAGGACGTACCTTTCTGTTCCTGACATTTCTTCTATACCCTAGGATTTTTTTTCTTTTTTTGTTTTTAAAGAAGAGAGTTTAATTTGTATTAAACTTTTGTGTACCCGTGTTTCACAAAGTAATAAATATTGCAGCTAAGTTCTGGGTGCAGCAGAAGTTAGCAGGATGCATTTTTCAGGTTGTTCTTACGATGCACTTTCTCTTTGCACGAAGAATATTTATGATAAAACCAAAGAATAAGAAAAAATCTTATAGTTTGTTTGTAAAGATAAAGGATAGATAATTATTATATTTGTGGCTATCCACTTTCACCTTATGTACTCAAATACACATTTCGCGACGATCACAATATCTGGGACAGGTTGTAAAGTATAGTCTATGTATATAAATTCTCAAATCACTTTAGTTTAGTAGTGTTATGTTAAAAAAATAATCACCAATATAGTAGAACGGGTGAAGACGCCATACTATTTCATTTTGAGGACTGTATCTCTTGAATAATGCGGTGATAAAAGACAAACTGTACTGCAATGAATAGCTACAGAGTTAACACATAATTGCTGTAAATATCACATGTTGAACTTCAATGGTGCACTGACAATTTATTGAAGAAATGACTACTGAAATTTGCCATCTTACCCGGATATGTCGGATAGAGATGCCTAGTGCTTCGGGAAAAGATGCCACGATAATAAAATTGTAGTTACAATTAACAAAGGAATACGTTAATGCTTTTATTTTAGTACAAACACATACAATAAGCTTGTCATGATCCAACACAGTTATATGTAGCATAAATAAATACATAGAAATATAAAATAAATATAGTTAGTTTGAAAACATTGTACTTCTCATACAAAAGGAAACTTTATGAGTTAAAATAAAAGCAGTGTTATGTAGGGACTTCAAGGTTAATATGTTTTGTGGAATTAATTTACATTCTTAGAATAAGTATTAGCTACATTCTAATGAAATATTTAGTCTTCATATTTATATAATAGTTAGTATAAAATACTGGAAAATACGCGTACAACTCAAACAAAATTAAATCCATTAGTCATGATAAATAAGTATGATCAAAACGGTATTTCCTTCCATATACAGCAATAGTCATTGAAGGGAACATCCTTTATCATGCTTTATTTAGACATAGCCCAACTTTCTATCATTTAGACATAGTCCTACTTTTACAGTCTCTTAGGAAGTTTCTTTGATTTGCAACCAGAACTTCCTCCAGAAGCGAAAGAGGACATTGCTGCTACTTCAACGTTTACTTGCTGCTTATCCCTAGTGCGTTTTGAGAGTGTATGTTCAGTGTCATTCAAAATATGTGCTGCTCTTTTTGGTTTCCGTCTCCTACCAGTTGGAGTTTCTTTGCACATACGGGATGAATTGGAGATAAGTCTTCAAAAGGTGTTTTCTAAGGGAGGGAGGATGAACGTACAATATTAACGGGAGAACCAGGAATAGAAGATTAAGAAAGGTCATTTGAGCTGCTAAGACTTGCAGAATCTCGAGGAAGGTGTTCTGAAAGAGTGCGTCGTCTGATGGAGAGAGAAAAGCAGAATTTCGTTCGTTAGTTGAAGCAACTCTAAAATCTGAAATAGCAAAAGCTTCATCAGAGATGATATTAGGATCGTAGGGCACGATCCCACATGCTTGGAAACCTGAAGTACCGTTTCTGTGTGTTGCAGCTTTATCCCAGGCTTGACGATGCAAGATAGGAAATTGTGACCTGGATAGTTTTCTATGTGGATGTGTTCGCTACATTGTGACACAGCTCTGTAGAAACAATGCTTCAATGGACGAAAGTTCTTATCTAATAGCTGCAAATAATGAGTCCAGTAACTGAGAGGCAAAGGATGATAATCATTTTCTGTTGCAAAGTCCAGCATATCAGGATTAGTGCAATGAAAAGAGTGACCGTTTTGAATGAATAAGACGTTTCCTGGGGGTTTGCGTGGCAGAAAGTGTTTTTTTTTTTTTTTTTTTTTTTTGCAACCAATTCATAAAGATTTCAGAGTTTGCATAGGCAAAGCAACCTGGATTCATAACTACTCTAGAATCATTAGAAAGAGCATCTTCCCACTCGGGCCTATTATTTTTCCTTCTCAAAATACATAACATTGGCAGAAAATTGCCTTCTGTATTGGAACAAGCAATCAGTGAAATATTTTCAACTTTGTCTGCTGACGAAAGCACACTAACTTGTTTAGAACCTTTTGCTACTACTACAGTTTCTGAACAAGAATTTATCTAATTGTAGGCCTATTTCACCACTATTAAAAATACTATCTGCCCTGTTGACTAACTCATGTTTCTCACAGATTTCTAAAAGAAGTTTAAAATAATTTCCAACATTCTCACGATTCATAGCTTCTACTCGATCTTTAGACAAATTTTGAAACTTTCTTGTTACTAACGTAGGAAATCTCATGAAAGACTACAATCCTATCCAGCCATTCCATTCCCTTTGTTAAATTTATGCTTCACACCATAACGTTCAGCGAAGTTGGAGCAAATCCTGCATTTTGTTGTTTCTAACTTATATGCAGGCAAATAGCAATTTTAAATATTCATGACCAAGACAACCTAGAAAAATATAAATACACAATGATCATACGATGTGTTATGGAATATGTATAGAAGTGTATGTACTTGTATACGAAGGGTTTTACTAATAACTAACTCTAAGGCTTATAATGGAACTCATAGCCGCTATATCAAACGTTCGCCCTTTAAAATATTACTGGGAGAATAACAGTTCTGTATTTTTCATTTTCAACTTTCTTGATATTAATCGAGTGGTTAGAAACTTTGTGACTACCCGAGCAAGAATTAAATTTGCATCTTTACCCGAGCAAATGCACACATGCATCTTTACCCGACGTTGATGTACCGGTAGCAACTTTCCCAAACATCGAGGAAAGATGCCAACTGAATTTGCGCTCCAAAACTGCCACAAAATATGCTGAGGCTCACGTGCACTTCAACACTGTAACCCTTTGTACTGCAACTACGTGTTTCGCGTCATTATTAATTGCATTACAAACTCATGCAGAAAATACGACTTATTCATAAACAAAAATATGTGTAAATTTATTGATAATTTCTACATTTTACCATGAAACAAGTGCATAACATACTCATCGATGTGACTGACAACGTCCCTTTCATCTTCTTGACCTCCGCTAACAGCCTGCGCAAGCTCGTGCCATATGTTGTTGTTACTACGAAGTTATAGCAAAACTTGCATCTCTCCCCTATATGCATCTCTACCCGAAGCACTCTACTACTTTCAGAAGCTTTATTTTCTTATTGCCGAGCTTCCTTCTTACAAAGTATTATGTTTAAGTAACGACCTTTGTCAATTTAACATACTACATCACATTTGGTGGTCTTGTCAACGGCTCGAGTAGCCCGGCTCACGGCTCAGTCACCACCGAGCCCAACCGAGAAGTGAGTCGACCCAACAGCTCACACAACCTAGCCGGCTCGAGCCCTCGACTCAGTTGGGCCGAACCGAGCAGAGCCAATGAATCACCCCAACCGAGGCTGCCCTAGCCGATGGCTCACCTGAGCTGAGCTGAACCGAGACGGTGGCTCATCTCACTCGAGCCGGCTCGAGCGATGGGTCACCTAAACCGAACCAAGCCAATGGTTCATCCCAATCGAGTCGATGGCTCACATAAGCCGAGCTGGACCGAGCCAATGGCTCATCTCAATAGAGCCAGCTCGAGCTGTTGGTTCAGTTGAACTAAGCCGAGTCGGTTGACATCACTAACATGCGGCAAGATGAATTCAATATTGGACAATGAAACGGACAACTCGATTGCCTCCCTATAGAACAAAAATTACTCCTGTCATGCTGTTTTCATTTAAAAAGAATGATTGATTACGAATTTCGTTCTTAACTTCCGGCAGGAAACTGAGACTATTAGTAGCATCTGCCATGTTAATTAATTAAATATGAAATACAGGAATACCTCTACTATTTGAGGGGATTCACAGGGGCTCAAAACGCTTCCCTTGTTGCGTGGGGCCTCTGGTTCGGTGCCCGGCCGAGTAAGTTTATGGTGAACACAGTCGTGTTCGTGGGTTTTCTCGAGATACTTCTGTTTTTCCCACATTTTCATTCCACCATTTCTTCTATTATCTGTCTCCCTTAGCCTAAAGAGCATAATGGTGCGGTTTTAAACTCAAACACTTCATTTTCTTTGATTATCGTTGTAAACTCGAATTATTGCTAGCGTTGCTTACTAGAAGAGACGACTCAGGAAACAAGATTTTCCCGTCTCGTTTCGATTCTCGAAATAAATTTATCATCTCGTGTCGTTTTGTACATTCATGTACAAAATTTATACCCTGTTTTTTTTTTTTTTTTTTTTTTAATTTCCTAAAGAAGTTATGAGGAGCCTTCCCCGTTCAAGACAGATCCACAAAGGGTGTGATATAAACTATATTTAAACAATGTTTATAATTGCAGTATATTGCGTAATGATTTAATTATCTTTAAACATTGATAAATACTCTTTATTGTGTTCGTACAATCTCTTTATCAATAGATAGATTGATTGTAATATGGTCTTCCCAACAATAATTTAAAATGAGAAACACAGGTTTAAATGTTTCCATTCTCTTCTTAAAATTATTTTACAGAGTTTATGTATAGCAGCTAACAGAAAGAAAAACTCTCAACTTGTGTGCTACATTTTAGATTTGTACTGAAAGTTGAGATTTATTTGCAATTTCGTTTTTTTTTTTTTTTTTTTTTTTTTTTTTTTTTTTTTTACCTAGAGATGTGAATGTTGGTTCCACCCGGGTCATCAATTTATAGTTTTTATACTATGAATTATGTACAATTAAAACAGTAAGCTAATGGTTCTCAAACTTTCAAAGAACGCGGACTCCTGTTCATTTGCAAAGTGGTCTGCGAACCCTCTTGCAATGCTATCTGAAATTTCAATAATGATTAGAACTACCAGACAAAAAAAAAGTCATGGAAAATAATGCAGTAAGTAATTTATTCTAAAGATATATGATTACTTTCTAATGAATGAAATTTCAATTGAAAATACACTAACTTTCAAGACTAACTTTTAAATCATAAAAAAAAAAGAAAATTATCTTCATAATCAATGTTCTCAAATCTGGCGTCACTAATGTGAGGAATGAATTTCTTTTCTTCTTTTCATAATTGCACTGAAATCTGGAATAAGTTTTGTCACCACCAATCTTAGGTCCGATTCCACATTATAAGATGATTTCACTTTAAAGTTGTAATACTGCAAAGAGCAGAAAAAGTCTGCTCATATAAGTAAGTGGTAGGGAAAGGCATGAAATGTTGCAATGCCTTTGTAGACAACTCTTCATATTCACAGAGCAGAAATTTAGTAAAATCGGAAAGCATTTAAATTTACAAACTAAGTATAATTTCTAATTGCTTTCTTTTTAGGAACTGAAAAAATACTTCTTGCATAACAGCTGTGAGTTCCATTCTATTACAATACATTTCAATTTTTAGGTGTCACGGAACCCTGGCTAGGTCCCACGGGCCCCACTTTGAGAACTATTTGAATATAAGACTCAGTTGAACTAGTTGCTCATAAGATTCGTCAAACTTGTCGTCCCACCTCGTCTTGAGTTCCTTCGTGGCTAACGGGTTAGCGTACGTCTCTTTGGCGTGGGAGAGCCGGATTCGATTTCCGGCGGGAGCTCATGTGGTTCGGATTCAGTAGCTCCACGTTAATTAGTAGGTCCACGTTTCATATAGCCTCGCTGCTGAACGGGACGTTAAACTCAAAATCACCTCACCTCAATTCTCGTCTCGAAAACGAGAACGAGATGAGAAATTTGTCGTATTCTAGGCAGCAGTACTTCATGCAATGGCAACATTTGTTTACCACATCCCCTATCTCTTCCCATTCATCTCCTTTGCTCTATGTTTCTTTCTGTTGCTTCTTTGATCGTAAAAGCGTGCTCACATGTTCTATAAATTTTGTATCGGTCACTTAGAAATGTTTTGTGGGGTGAGGGAGATATGAGGAAAACATCCCACAAATTTCAAAGTTTCAAATTTCTGCTGTCGTTTTCTTATAATAGTTGCATCATTTTTCCTATGTCAAATTAGAATACTCAGGATATATAACGTGTTCTGTTGTTCTTGGTTTTCTTGATTTGATTTGTAGGTTAGTGTCCCTTTCAGCAGCGAGGCTATATGAGACGTGGACCTATAGCTTAACGTGAAATCCGAACCGAACCACATGAACTTCCACCAGGGGTCGAATCTGGGTCTAATACGCCAAATGCGCATTCGACTAAAGAGTTTACCCTTGTAATAAAACAGTCTGTGAAATTATCACTAATATCGGAGTTTGAACTTCTGTGGTCAATCGCTCAAGCACCGCTCTGTACGAGACCGGTGAATCTGACCTTTACGATATAAAATGATAAAGTGTTTGTCATGGCCCATATTACAATGAATTTCAATTTTATTAAAATATATAATTATTTCCTTGTTGAATTACAGATACTTTTCAGAGGAAAATAGGATGAAATTTGAAAGTCTCAAATCAAGGTAAAATAGGCCCATGTATAGGAAAAAAAAATGTAAAATTCGACTGTGTCTCAAAAGCCAAGTAGTATGTTCTATTGCTATTATTACAATTACAAATGTCAATATCCAAAAGTGTCTGAAGTTCTTTTTTCACTTACATATACTCATCTCAGGTAAATAAATAGAAACAAATGAAAAGGGAAGAAAAATGGAGGCCTTAAAAAGTAAAATGTAGACAAATACACCAGTGTTCAGAAGATCCTGTGTACAATGCACTGAGCAGAGTGGGTCGATGGGTCATAGTGGGTTGGTGGGTCAGAATGGCTCACAAAGGGTGGTGAGTTGCTGTGGGCCACGTCCTGTTGACCCACAAAACACCGACCTATTCATAAATCTTGACCTACTTGACCCATCATAAATCTTGACCTACTGCATTCAATTGTACTGTATTCAAAATCAGATAGGTTTTATGGATCACGTACAATATATATTACCCTTATGGTTGGATTTTTAAAAAGTAAAATCAAATTAAGGACGACACTATTTGAATCTATTTAATTCAAAAGGAACTAAGTGCAAAATGTAAACATTTCGAATAGTAAGGGAAAAAACTACTTATGTTCACCATAATTGAAGGGTAAGGGGGAAAAAAAAGGAAAAGAAAATGAAATGAAATGAAATCTTTAAGTTTTAGGTCCCACGATTATGCCGGTTAGGCTAAAGGAGACGGTGATGATGAGTAATGAATGAAATGGTGGAATGAAGAAAGTGGGAGGAAACGGGAGAACCCCGAGAAAACCCACGCACACGGTGTTTGTCCACCACAAAGTTCACTTGGCGGGGGCTGGGATCGAACCCGGGACCCCAAGCACCAGAGGTGAACGCTCTACCACTGAGCCACCGCGGCCCCGGGAAAAGAAAGGAATGTCACAAAACTACAGTTTCGAAAAAACAGCTTTTTAATATTGAAAACAGTGTACAAAATGAATAGGGTTGAATTACACGAACAACCAGGACTAGCTCAGGAGAGTAATGCTCCCGGAAGTAGGAACGAAAAACACAGTTCTGATTGGTTGGCGTTATCTATGTCTTGCCACGTTGCATTCAAATAGCAGAATTCAGACGATTGTTGGAGTCGGGCTCGTGGCCGAGTGTGCTAGCGCTATATGCTAGTAGCGAAAATCTCTTTTGGCGTGAGTTCAAACCCGGCCCGAGGAAAGTTTAACATTTTTATAACACTTTTTAAATTAAAATAATACGAAAATAATACTAAAAAATATGATTTACTTACTTTTATGCAGATAAGTAGTAGTAGTAGTAGGAACGGGTTAGAAGCCCCGCAGGGCTCGTTTTGTTGTTCTTGTACTCCATGATATAAGGCTCGTTTTGTTCCCCTTGTACTAAATGATATAGATTTTGTGACCAACTTAAAACAACTGACTAGGATAGCGCGTAAAACAGCTGGCTAGAGTAGCGCGCGAAAAAAACGTACTTCCGGGAGTATTACTCTCCCGAGCGGGTCGTGAACAACCACTTAATAAAGGTTATTGTCCACTCGTTATTCCACGCAGTGAAATAGTACCAAGAGTCACCAACAGACAGGCCAAAGAACTCATTAAAGCATACACACGGACATCCTTGTTTTTTCTCCTTACCCTTCAATTATTGTCACATGACAAACGCCATCTTTGACCCTTGCTGTATACTACAATGAAGCAGATTGGCACTTAGAATCTTTAGGTACAGATTCTCGTTGGCACATAGTCTCATAATCCAACAAAAACTACATTTACCAAACTTCGGCACTTAGCTTCTTTAGAACTAACAAGTAAGTGCATTCATTTGGAAAAGAAGGGAACGTTAGCGAGAAAAATATGGAAAGGTACAAAGTGCTGTCCCAGTCACGAGTCATTAAAACATTCTCCCTGGACGCAAACTTTGAAAAAATTAACCCTTCTAATTTAAGTTCTTTTAAGTATACTCTTAAATATCAGAAAATTTGGGGTTGAGATTCTTATGCCACCGCTTTGTGACAAATTAGAATCAAGTTCTGCTTGGATAATTTACTTTAGAAATATCAAAAGAGATTTCTCTTTTGCTCTGTTTATAAGTAGGATGACTGCTCTACGTCACAAGTCATGGCAAGAAATACCTGTAAACAGGGATGGTGTGAAATTTAATGGTGATCTTTCTGAAGCCGTTTTCGGTTGATACTACTACTTGGTTCTGATGATAGACACAAGAAGATATTTCTAACTTTATTTCTAGGAATATAATTAGCTTGCATATTGAATGCAAGATTTAAATGTGGGAATTAAGGGTTTAAGTATATAATTATTATATAATTAATGTCAGACTACGTTCCTTCTTTGATATATATATTGTTTAGTTATTAAAATGGATTGTATGGTTTGATACCTTTTTCAATTTTCTGCACCTTCCTGCGTTGTTTGTTTCTTTGTTTAAATCGAAGTTTTTATTACAGGCAGCGCTTGCAAGTACTCGCCAGCCAAAAAATCTAATAGCCAGACTATTTTGCAGTCAGTGTTTATACAAATAAGCAAAAATCACTTTGCGACACAGTTAACATATCAATATATATTTTTTTTATTTTGTTTATTGTCATGTCTTTTACAAATAATAATAATAATAATAATAATAATAATAATAATAATAATAATAATAATAATAATAATAATAATAGTAAAGGAAGAGACGTGGAATAAAACACGTTTTTCATTCATCGGACTTTACTTGCCCCTGGTGAGCAGGCGAGTGGATATTTCAAGCCCTGATTATAGGGATGAATGCCTCTCATAAATCTGTATTAATTCTTATTAACTACACGAAATATCGACTTTAGAAGAAGTAACAATAGACACATTTATTAGACACATTTATTGAGAATCTACTGAATAAATTAGCTAGCTATACATAGTTATTCTCAAGGCATTTCAGGCTAGCGTATGAATCAGGGACGTACGCAGGAATTTATTTTGGGAGGGGGCTAAAGCATTTCGGGGGGGTCCACATACAATTTGAGGCTAAATTATATAAAAATTTCTAAAATCGCCCCTAAAAGTAGACTACATTTACAAAAAAACTCGGGATTTCGGGGGGGGGTCCGGACCTCCAGGACCCACCCCCTGTGTACGCCCCTCGTATGAATACACTTATAAAAAGCCTAGTAAAAGAGTGGTGTCACAACAAAGTAGCAGAAAAAATGTATTTTTCTCTCAACATAACGAAATACCTGCAACATCATTTTGATTTTTTAAAAAATCTTTATAATAATTATATCATCCATTATTTAGAATAAAGTACGGAAATATATATGCATAAAATTTACTTCGCCTATGTGACGTTTGCAATTGTCTCCACTAGTCAGCTAGGTAGCATGGGACAGTGCTTAACCAGTTTAGTTGTTACCGCCTCCTGTTCGGTTCTTTCTTTAGCGTTCCGGGTTACAGGTATTCTCTCTTTGAGGCTTGAGTTAGAGACGTTTGATTTAACACTATTAGGAACGTTGACGCACGGTTTGTGTAATGGAACAAACCTCCTTTTTAAAACAGAAAGAAGAAAGTTTTTGATATAAAAATTTCAAAATGTATGTGTTTATATGAAGAAAAGAATGTAATTCGATTGCTCTTGTAGGAGTATGCATTTAAAACATACAGTAGAACCCCTCTAATCTGTCACCTTTGGGATTAGGGGTAGGGTCGGAACGCAAAAAAAGGTCAGATGATCAGAAAATACTACGTATTTACCGAACACAGAAGAACACTGTCGTAAAACCAACGAACAGTAAGCCTAAAACTGCACAGTACATTACAGAAAACACGCACAATGAAAGAAACGATGCAAGAGATAACGGAGCACTAAAGCAGATAAACGGTAACATCAAGTAAACAACAATGCCGCGACGCGACGGCAGTAAACGACTAGGGATGGCCAGAACCGGTTCCTGGTGGAACCGGTTTTCGGGTCTGAACGGATCCGGTTCTAGAAGATCCGTTTCCGGAACCGGTTTTTCGGATCCAGGTCTGGAACCGGTTTTTCGAATCCAGGTCTAGAACCGGTTCTTCGGATCCAGGTCTCGAACCGGTTCTTCGGATCCAGGTCTAGAACCGGATCTCCAAGAACCGGTTCCTCGTGGAACTGGTTCCGCTGGAACCGAAACTTTGTGACCATCCCTACGCGAAACCCGAGCTGCTGGCAAGCTGTGAACAGTATGCTAGATGAAATGGTGGAAGCGACAGGCAGGCGCCCAGGCGGCGGCAGCTTGTCTTATTTGGCTAAATAAACTAGGTAACTGGCAAACTCATTGGTTAAACAGGCAAACTGGCCAACTCATTTGGCTAAACACCCACTGGTGGACCAAAATTTTTTTCTGGGGGCACAAGCGGGTCTGGGCGGGGAAGGCACAAGCGCATGGTCCTCTTTGCATTATTTTTGAAGGTGAACTTTATGCCTCCTTTACGGGTCTTTGGGGGCTTTCGGATCCAGGTCTGGAACCGGTTCCTAAGTTCCGGTTCTGGAACCGGGTTTTCAGATCCAGATCTGGAACCAGTTCCTAAGATCCGGTTCTGGAACCGGGTTTTCAGATCCAGATCTGGAACCGGTTCTTAAGATCCGGTTCTGGAACCGGGTTTTCGGATCCAGGTCTGGAATCGGTTCCTAAGATCCGGTTCTGGAACCGGATTTTCGGATCCAGGTCCAGAAGCGGTTCCAGAACCGGTTCTGAAAACTGGATCTCCGAGAACCGGTTCCACGCGGAACCGGTTCCGCCGGAACCGAAACTTTGTGGCCATCCCTATAAACGACAACGGGCCTCGTGAGTCACCGACGAGTCGGGACAAGTTCGGCTCGAGGACAGTCGGACCAACTGGCGTGGCGGACCAGCTGAGAGCAGACAAGAGAGGTTCTACTGTACTTGCATTTCCTACAATTAAGAATTCTGTATTCAGATTCAAATTTAAATGCCTTTATAAAGCGGTCGAGATTCAGCCATGGCTGTTTTAACAAACTAAACTTTGTCATGTAAAATAAAAAGTAATGATAGTAAAAAATAATCATTTGGAAGAAATGATAAGATCAAATGAGTACATTTAAAAAAAATGAAAAATTAAAGAAGAGGTTAGAAATATTTATAATGAACCGCTTGCGTAGTGAATTTATTAACTATAAGTTGCCATTATTACAGACACGGACCTGAGGAGTGCTGGAATTTCGAAAATGTCTGATTTTGTATGGTGATAAACAAGGGCGCCCATGTTGTGGTTTCCAAGGGGGGGGGCAAGTATAAGCGACGTTTTAAAAATAGTTTCAAATTTTGCTGTAACTAATGTAAAAATTCTATAGGATTTTCGATATTCTAAAGTACAATTTCCTCTACGGGGACGGGCGAGCGCTCACCTTGCCCTCCTGATGGGCACCCTTGGTAATAAGCCTATTACGTATTTTTGCTGTGTATATACGTATATTTAACAGAAGGTGACTCTAACATTCAATTTGTAGCTATACAGCAACAAATAAATGATAAAATGAGGAGAAATACATGTTCGCAGATGCAAGCAAGATCCAATAACTGACTCGACTACAGTACCATCGAAACATAAACGGCGCCTCCAGAAAGAAGTGGTGTGTCAACGTGATAAATTTGAAAATAAGCTTTGAAATCCATGTAGGAAATCCGAAGATATCGGACTATTGATGACCGTTTTATTTTCTTTTTTTTTTTAAAAAAAAAAATCTCAATCTGTAGGGCTATATTCAGTGGCAAGCTATTTAGTGTGCTTGAATTGTACTAGACGAACATATTAGCAAGCAGGAACTAATGAACATAATTTTATTATTTGATATTTTTTTTACAACCATAACCTATATGTACTCTCTACCATTACTCCAACTACTGTATAGGGGACGCGGTGGCTCAGTGGTAGAGCGTTCACCTCTGGTGCTTGGGGTCCCGGGTTCGATCCCAGCCCCCGCCAAGTGAACTTTGTGGTGGACAACACCGTTTGCGTGGGTTTTCTCGGGGTTCTCCCGTTTCCACCCCACTTTCTTCATTCCACCATTTCATTCATTACTCATCATCACCGTTTTTTTTAGCCTAACCGGCATAATCGTGGGACGTAAAACTCAAAGATTTAATT
The DNA here is from genome assembly GCF_964235325.1 of Thermobia domestica. Taxonomy (NCBI): domain Eukaryota; kingdom Metazoa; phylum Arthropoda; class Insecta; order Zygentoma; family Lepismatidae; genus Thermobia; species Thermobia domestica. The sequence goes on from NC_137463.1 coordinate 267,915,650, forward strand.
TCATTTTTCCAACTACTGTATGATGTGTATAGAACTTGTTTTATACTTTATGGTTTAGTAGAAGTTTTTCATACTGATTCAATAACTTAAAAAATGACAAGCGTTCTAACCTTTAGCGGCGGGACACCCTGTTTGATCCCCTCCTTAGATAGCTCGGATCTTATGTTATGGCTATTCGGTACTTTGTTATTTGTTCGTAAAGTTTAATTCCCTTTCAAGCACTGAGTCTAACACAGTAACATGTCCAATGTTATTCTATGAGGAATCGAACCCTAGACCATTTGCATCAAATGCGCTCACACTAATCACTAGACTATCTGGGAGGCGGCTGTGTTCTTATTAGTTTTTCCCTATTTGAAGGTCACTAGAATTGCTGTGTCCTTAGAAACCACCTTTTTTCCTAACACTATAGACAGTAGACCAGTAGAACTCGATCGTGGTTCAGTGGTTAACCTACGCATCTTTGGTGCAGGAGATCAGGGATCGACTTTCGGTGGGAGATCGTGTGGTTCGAATCCATGTTAAGCCGTAGATCCGCGTGTTGTATTGCCTCGATACTAAATGGGACGGTAAACTCTAATCTAACCAACTATGTAAACCGAACAGTTGAGAAATGGTTGGCTAACAAACTGCCAATGTTGGTCCTATGTTGTAATTGACCGCCTCGCCGACCATTTTCGAAATGACCCTTTACCTATAAATTAAACGGTTTGACACATTATTATCATAATGGAAAGTTTTTTTTTTTTTGGGGGGGGGCTTATGTCTTTCTTAACTTCTTTGTGCCATGAAGGTATACGGAATGATTTTGTTATAGCTCTTCCCGCAAGTATAAAGGGAAATGCGTGCATCTTGATGCGCATTGTCCTGGGTTCAATTCCGGGTGAACGCATTACAGTGGTTCGGATTCTACCTTACAGTGTAGGTCCACGTCATATATAGCGTCCGTCGGTGCTGAAGAGAGACAACAAATTTCAACAAGTGGAAACTCTCTTCAGGCTCAATGGTGTCATAATCCCACTCGACTTTCCATTTCTCTTATTTCTACCATGATACTTTCAAACGAAGAAAGAAAAGAAATATTATGCAATGCGATACTATAAGTTTAACCGATGGCGTACAGATGGCAGCACCACTTTCCTACCTGTTGTGTTCTGCCCTCTCGTGGTAAAAGCTAGTACTTCTTGCTGGAATAACAAGACTTTTAGTAGCGGATACAGAGTAACTGACAGATTGTTTACTATTTTACAATAACCAAGGAAATATTTGTTTGAGAATAATGTTATAATGAGCGGCCTTTTTACTATAAGGTGACCATTGGTGCCCGTCTAGGGTTGCCAGGCGCTACGGTCGCCGAGCCACTGGTTAGAAAAAGAAAAAAGATAATTGCAAATGTTATTGTTTTAGTTCATACTGAAGTTAATTGGGTATTTGTTCACCATCAACAATTTACAGACATATCAGGCAGGGGTGCACTCATGGTGAATGCACTGTATCCTGACACCCTCAAATTCCGTAACTCCACAGATCTTTGTTCATTTTCTTAAACATTTTAAACAGCTAGGAACTAATGATAGGGAGATAGAGATACATGTATTTTCAGCATTTTTTTTAAAATACAAATTCTTTGGTAATTTCTCAATTACATCGTCAAGAAAATATAGCGAATAGAATTATGCTAATTGTATTAAGGGGAATGGTGCTAATTTAGAAAAGACCGAAGTCATAAAGGATACAAAACAAGTTTAGAAACCCGCGAATTCTGACTAAAGTGGGATGTTCTTTGTATATCTGAATAGGCATAGGGTAGAAGAGGGGTCGAAGGTATGTTTCTTCAACTTTTTTCCCTCATAGGTTATACGTGTTTTTCCAGTTTTTAAGAACAGATTATAGGTTGCATTTTCTTCTGCATCTACTGTGGTAGTGGTAAGGTGTCTTCCTGTTCTGCCTAATTCCTGTTGTGCCTAATGACCCTCCAGCACTTTGTAACTCATTTTTATCCAATCTTATCTTTAGGCATAACAGGAGTCCCTGTTGTGCCTAATTCCTGTTCTGCCTAATTCACGCAAAAAGGATTATTTAGATTTAAGGGAAATTTAATACTAACTATTTTCCCGACAATTCCAGTTGCTTTCAGGACATCTTAATTTTCTTATATCGTTTCAGCTTCTCTGAAATTAAATTAGCAATCATGGGCCACCATTATTTTACTACGAGTATATCTACGCGATATCTGTTGGCCGTCTACAACTTCACCGAGGAGATCTGGACCTGGTCAGCGAGCGTGCAGCTAACTGAACAGTAACATAGTTAAAGACATATAACTCCCCTACGAAAATGTGGATTCTTATGACATGGAAAGTTCATTAAAATAATAATAGGAAAATTTTTATTTTTAAAAAAAGTGGCTTTTGGTAAGATAATTCAGTCAACAATTCCTCGTGTAATAATCAAATGAGTCCGAAATAAGCCTGAATTACAGAAACAATAATGAACGCAAAATTACATTTCTATTTACAGCAATTAGAAGTTTGATTTTGAAGTTGTGCTTTAAAATTTCTCTACAAAGAACGGTCCAATAAATATCCTTGTATGATCTGTCAGGAAAGTAAATGTACACCTATTTTTCGAGTCTGGCATTCCTGCGCTCCATCCGTGGAGAGTATGAGAATTAAATCAATCAAATGTTTACTGAGGGGCAAAAAGAAAAGCTTAATCTGAATAAGACATTGCAGAGGGGCACAAGCTGTGAATACGAATAGTGCATTGTGTAAATAAAGGACGACACCGAAAGAGAAAGCCAGAAACAGCTGTTAAACTTACAAAAAAAGAGTAAAAATTGTCGAAGTGGGAACATAAAACACAAATACAACAAATACGCCGACAACTAAACGATCACCATGCCATGATCTTGGTGTAGTAGTTAAGGTGCTGGCTTACAAATTCAAAGGTCGCCAGTTCGAATCCTCGGCAAGGACATTTTTAAAAATTTTTGTTAATAATACATACAACTCATGAGAGATGGTAAAAGAGATCGTATTTAGTTTTTCGTAGCAATTATTATTGGTAATGTTTAGTACTGATAATACTTTTTGTCTTTTGCGTATTGCTTTTGTTCTTGTCTTCATTTCGAAAGAGAAGAATATCCGAACAAATGCCACCAAAATTCCTCATATTTTGAATGTAAACGCCATTTGCAATTAGTAAAGAATAAAAATTGAACGTTCCGAAGTAGCTGCAAAAAGTAAAAGGAAAAACATGGAAGTCGACCATACTCATGGTTACTAAAAATACAATTTCTACATGCCTTACACCTCCCGACCACGTTTCTACGTTAGCAAGTAAAAGGCTTGTGTTTAGGTTAGGCTCGTCAATACGTTTTGTAAAGGGGCCCGGTTTAGCTCTGACGCACCACAGGTGCGAGAAGGGAGAAAAACACTTTTTCTCTCTCCCTCTGTGTGTCTATTTATCTATCTATTTGTATATATATAACGCTATTTGTGAATGCCATAACCACCCTAATTTTCAGCGGATTGAGACGAAACTTGGCACAAACATTAATTGTTGAAATATCTTGATGAGTTCGTTAACCAGAATAATCAGATGAAAATGTTCAAAATGGCGGCCCTTCAAACTCTTAAAAAGTTCCAAGGGAACCAAATTTCGTCCATGAATAGGTATTCAAAAAGTTTGAGTAACTTTTCCTCTTTTACTGAAATATTTGTGTGCAGGGACTTAACCTCTTTTATTGAAATATTGGACCCGATTAATCGCCTAAAGAAGGTTCACGCCCTTTCGCTACGGTCAGGTTTTTTTTTTTTTTTTTTTTTTTTTGCAGTTGGGGGTTATTTTCCTCCCTATTGGAACAAGATGATTGTTACTGATGATATGAAATTACATATTGAAAGTGAAGTAACTTGTGTAACGTGTTATTTGAAAGAATAATATAATAAATGTGCATTCCTCTAACACAGAGAACTGTAAATCATGTATTTCGAGTTCGGGAGCCTGAATGGCGAGGAGTGTTATTTGATTTGCTTTTTAGTAACACATTGCATTGCAAGTAAAGGTAGGCAACATTAGTGGTAAGTAAAACAACAATAATAATAATAATAATAATAATAATAATAATAATAATAATAATAATAATAATAATAATAATAATAATAATAATAATAATAGGTGTTGTTTGTGGCAAGGCAATATCTTCCTCAGTTCTTCTTCAAACGTAATGATTGTAACGCCATATCTCCCTTACAAACAAAATATTAGCAATTTATATCGAGAGAACGGGAAACTGTAGAGCGATGGGAGCAACGTTGGACAGTATGCACTCATAGTACTCAGAAAAGTAAGCGATTTCAATGCAAAATGAACGAAGAGTCATTGTCATGGGTACTCATGGGGCCACGGCAGAGCCGTCTTTAGGGAAAATGTCGATAGCTTATATCGAGAAAACAGGAGGTGATACTGGGATGGGACCAACGTTGGACACCGTGGACCCATAAGGCGCATCGAAAAAATTAGGGAGGCGGGCGCCAGCCAGCCTTACTTATTTCCACATAATAATATAAAATTATATTGTCGAAATACACACACGAGTTAGCTACTAATATTTCATATTATTATTATTATTATTATTATTATTATTATTATTATTATTATTATTATGTTATTATTATTATTATTATTATTATTATTATTATTATTATTATTATTATTATTATTATTATTATTATTATTATTATCTATAGCGTCTTTTCATTACGTGAGCATGTTTGACAAGAAACCAAAGAGAAAATTCATCTTGTAGCGAAAAGAAACAATACTTTCTCTCAAATGGATAAAATACCAAGCCGAGATTGATTCGAACTCGCATGGACGGCGCGAAAAGCCAGTGCTTTGTCCACTATTTTTTTAACTGACTCACCGAACGCGTTTCAGTAACTTACTTATTGCTAATTTTACTTGCTTCACTCGTTTAACTTGCTTTTTCTAATAACTTATAACGACAGGGACACGAACACAGAAACATCGAGAACAGTTAAAAATGATAGATGTTCTCCCGCCGAGAATCGAACCCGAGACTCCCTACACCCAAGGCTCACGTGCTAGCCTCTAGACCAGCGGCGATGGCAACGCTCACTTCCTGTGTCGTTAGGGATTACGACCACTGTATTGCCAGCTATCACTTCTGTGGGTTGTATACTATGATCACATGTTTCTTCTTTGCTGGAAGAGTAAAACCTCATGTAATACATGAGGTATTTAGACCTACATGCTCTTCATATAATGTAATAAAAGGGTCATGGTGTCGGATTTTAATACATGACATATTGCAGTATACAACATGCTTTGCATTACTTGTTTGTTTGTAGACAGCTACTAGCTTAGTGTTCTGAAAGGTTGTGTATAAACTAGGGATAGCCCGTTCCGGAATTATTAGTTTTCGGACTCCCGAAAGTAAAGCCGGACAAATTCCGGAATTCGGAAAATTCCAATTTTGTAATAATTTCGGAATTCGGAAAAATCCGGAATTTAGAAATTTCTGATTTCGTTAACATTCCGGAATTCGGAAAATCCGGATTTTTTCGAAAGTCGGAGTTTTTCTCAATTCCGGAATTTTGTAAATTCCGGATTCTTTTCGAGTTCCGAAATTCTTCTGAATTCCGGAGTATAACTGAATTCCATAATTTTGCGAAATCCGAAATTTCGGAAATCCGGAAAGTTCCGCTTCCGAAAAATGAATTTATTTTGGTTAATATGAATCGTGGCGGAAATAAGTCTTTGACCAGGTAATGGCGACTGCTTTGAAAGAAATGGGGAGTATGAGAATTCAATCTGTCATATTTGTAGTTTCGTGTGGAGAAAGAACGAACTTGTGAACCAGTGGTTTAAGAAAAACTCAAGTTATTAATATAAACTTTGCCGACTTCATAAAAGAAATACGAAAGACATTTTGAATCGAAAAATATAACATACAAGTTTGCAAGCGGAGACAAAGAAACCTAACGTAACCAGACTAAAGACGGATCGTTTACCGCGTAGCGATCGCGGTTCAGTGGTCAAGGTGCTTCTGCGAATGCACGTTGCAATTTTTTTTCTTACTTTAGAATTTTTGATGGCGATTGATCAGCGATAACATACGTTTTATTATATTCAGATATTTGAATACTCGGATGTTTCAATACTTGAACTATCAAATCTTCAGGAATAATAATAGTAATAATAATTATTATTATTATCTCGTAGAAGATTAAAAGCTAGAAGCTAAATTATCGCTCAGGTCATACCATTACAAGGAGAAACGTGACATTTGGAAAGAATATTTCGGTTTGGTTTAATGTTGCTCACGAGAAGAGGAGTTTCTCATCTCGTTTCTAAAACAAATAAAATAACATGAGAATTAAAATTTATATTCGAGACGGGTCAGGGCTAAATCAAAATTTTCGTCTCTCTTTGGAGATGAGAATCGAGACGAGACGAAAAGTATCGCAAACATTTCCCGTCTTGTCTCGATTCTCGAAATAGTGTATGTCCATTCTTTAAGTAACAATTGCTCTGTAGACTGAATCTCATAGGCTATTTCGTTACATTGTATTTCAGAGCTCATTGAATTATGCTCTGTGTAGGTATTTTTGTAGCAAAGCTTTTATATTTACCTCTGCATATTCTAAAAATTAGTTTATTATATGCCTTACTGTCGCGTGATATTCAGTTATATTTATTACAATTATTTTCCTCAAAACATACTTTCCACATGAAACTTCAATGAAAGGTTCTAGTTTAAAATGTTGGTAGTTGCAGAGGTGTGTCTTGAAGGTACGGAACCCTTTCCCCGAAATCTCTACTTTTAAGTAAGTTTTGCCAAATTTCAGGGCAAGTTTAAAACTATTATTATTATTATTATTATTATTATTATTATTATTATTATTATTATTATTATTATTATTATTATTATTATTATTATTATTATTATATCAACTCCATGTATAATCTTTAAAAGATATACGGTTTGTATCTGAATAGTAAAAGCTAATTGACTGTCGATCTCGGTCGTCTGGAAGTCTTCAGGAGGCAAGGACATCGGTCACGTTCTGGGTTTGAGTTCCGAAGGGGCAAGTATTCGGGCTCGAGCAAAAAATTGTTAAAAGTTATAGGCTTCATCCAAATATATTCAAAACAGCTGGGACCGGGTTTGGGCTTCTCAACGGCTCGAGCGGCTCGGCTTACAGCTCATTCAATATCGAACCGAATCGAGAAGTGAGCCGAGCCAACAGCTCACCACACCGAGCCGATTTAAGCCATTGGCTTAGTTGAGCTGAGTCGAAACGTGCTGATGAAGTAGTTTCAACTTAGCTGGCTCGAACCGGTTCACATGAGCCGAGTAGGTGACCCATCCCAACCGAGAAAGCTCGAGCCATCGGCTCAATTGAGCTGAGTCGATGGCTTGTTCCAACTAAGCCGGCTCGGGTCATCGGCTCATCCCAACCGAGCCGACTCGAGCTGTTCGCTCAGTTGATACGAGCCGAGCCGGTTGATATCACTACCCGAGTTGGTCTTCTGCTTGGGCTCAAGAATTCGACCGTGCAGATCTCAGCCTTGATTTTGAGAACTACAGTATATACTTACATTGGTGATTACGACATTTGAGGCTGTCTCGTAATAATAATAATAATAAACTCTTGTCTTCTCGTTATCTAGACGAGACGAGATACACTAAAATTGCCCCACGAGATGCACTAAAATTACGAGATGAGACGCACCTCTGTCGTGAGCAACACTAAAAGTATTCCACATTACTGCTTACATTTCTCATCGCTTTTGCTTTCCAGTCTGATCAGGCCAATATTTTAAAACGAGTTAAAACGAGCTGAACGAGCGAGAGAGCCATTATCAAACTCAACTGAACTCGAAACTAGACCTCGAAAACAGCGACTTGGCTCGGAACTCAATTCAAGAAAATTACCTTTGACTCGACTCAAATTGTACTCGAGTTGAATTGAATTTTGGCTCGATTTGTGCTCATCCCTATTCGTGTTTGTATTTTATGTTTCCACTTCAACAATGTCTACTCTTTTTTCTCCTTTTACCTGCTGTTTCTGGATTTCTCTTTCGGTGTCGTCCTTTATTTACACCGTGCACTATTCTTATTCCCAGCTTGTGACCCGCTTCAATGTCTTATTCAGTTTAGGCTTTTCTTCTTACATTGACTTCACATGTGATTGATTTAATTCTCACTTTCCGCGCACGACCGATGAAAATGTTTTATTATTATTATTATTATTATTATTATTATTATTATTATTATTATTATTATTATTATTATTATTATTATTATTATTATTATTATTATTATTATACTATTGAACTTGCACGGCGAAATTACTGTATAATACGATATCATTTCTGTAATTTTACTCCATTGTATGTTATTTAGTTTATTAATGGGCACTAAATTGTCTCCAGATCAACGAATAAATTAACTACGGCATGCACTTTGTTGGAAATATCATTGCAATAAGATTATTGGTTCGTTCCAAACATGTTCATGTACGGCCCAAGCCCGGCTCGGGACCGAAGTGTTATATCCTTAGTAGGCCCGACTCCAACCCGCGGGTAGGTCGCGGTGGCTGTGTGGTAGAGCGTTCACCTCTGGTGCTTTGGGGTCCTTGGTTCGATCCTCTCTCGCCAAGTCAACTTTGTGGTGGACAAATACCGTGTGGGCAGGTTTCCTCGGTGTTCTCCCGTTTCCCCCCACTTTTTTTATTCCACCATTTCATTCATTTCTCATCATCACCGTCTCCTTTAGCCTAGCCGGCATAATCGTGGGACGTAAAACTTAAAGATTTCATTTTTTTCCGTCCCGCGGGCCGGATCGGGCTTGAGCCCCTGCAGACCTCTAATGCACGGTGTTATAATAATAATAATAATAATAATAATAATAATAATAATAATAATAATAATAATAATAAAGTATCATTGATAATAGTTATATTGTCTATGTAGGATACTTGAAGAAAGTACTTAAAACTACACACAGCATTTGGCTCGTTTTGGCTCGACTCGACTCGAAAGTCGAGTGTATGGGGCCGCGGTGGCTTAGTGGTAGAGCGTTCACCTCTTGTGCTTGGGGTCCCGGGTTCGATCCCAGCCCCCGCCAAATGAACTTTGTGGTGGACATACACCGTGTGCGTGGGTTTTCTCGGGGTTCTCCCACTTTCTTCATTCCACCATTTCATTCATTACTCATCATCACCGTCTCCTTTAGCCTAACCGGCATAACCGTGGGACGTAAAACTTAAAGATTTCATTTTCATTTTCGAAAGTCGAGTGAATTTCGAATCGAGTTTCGAGTCGAGTTAGAGGGAATTTTTCGAGTCGAGTTCAAAGATGTCTATTTCGAGTTGAGTCGAGTTTCAATGAAAACTCGCTCGTGCCCATCCCTAGTGTAAAGTCATTATGGCAGTAGTTGTGAATTGAAAGTATGATGGAAAAATGTTGTTCTGAAGGGCATTTATACTGTATTAATAGATTTCCTATGTAGACGCTCTAGTTTACTGTTTAGATTTATAACAATGAAGATTGTGTGTGGGTTTAGTATGTGCTTATAATAAGTATGATTTTTTAAAGTTTCGAAGTTTTGTTCTTTCGAATTGACAAGATATATATGTGACTTTAAGAAGTTAAAACTGTATTTCCTTTCCGATATTTTAATTTGTTATTCTAGAGCAAACTTTGTTCTTCTAAAGTTTCCTTTGTAGATATTTGGAAGTATTTATCTCTAATAAAATGTGTAATCATTTTACTGAACGTAATTGTAGTGTTTTGCTTTTTACATTATACTGGAGACTTTCACTACATTTGTTATACTAAAAATGATTTTTAGGCGTATTTGGTCATATGAAACAATTCGTTCTATTCGCGTGTTCAATCTAATTAATCCTCACTCGTCCATTGAAATTTTATTTAAAGAATTCTGGAATGATATTTGAAAATCAAGGGGAAATAGGTACTAATAAATTTTCTTCAAATTTAAATATCCCTTTTGCGTGAATTAGGGAGAACAAGAAATAGGTACAACAGGAATTCCTGTTCTGCCTAAAGATAAGATTAGATCAAAAATGCTTTACAAAGTGCTGGCCTATTGTAAAGGCAGAACAGGAATTGGGCACAACAGGAATTCCTGTTCTGCCTAAAGATAAGATTAGATCAAAAATGCTTTACAAAGTGCTGGAGGGTCATTAGGCAGAACAGGAAGGAACCATGGTAAGCTTTCGGCACCTTTACTTTTGATGCTGCAACATTTTTATTGTTAGGTCTTGTAGCCGCCCCTTCACATCGCCGAGTAACTCCTACGAACATCACCAAGGCAACACGAGACGGTTCCAAATAGATTAAAATTTTTATGTTGGCCTGGATATCGAAAGGTACGCTGCCAAGTCCCCCGGTCGTGGTGCGCAGCAATATGGAAGTGATTGATTTTATTCGGACGGTCTTCTGAAATACTGATGACTATTAGATATAGCTGAAATGGCAGTTAACAGTTGATCAATATCACAGAAAAGAACATTAGGATGATGGATGGGAATGAAGTGCATATGACTATAGCGTCTCATAATACATGTCTCAATCAGGTCTTACAATTAATTATTTGCCACAGACGTGAAGTCTTCAAAGAGAACACTACGCTACAGACGAAATAGACAGGGCTCTATAGGCACCATGTGGCTAACTATTGCAGCGTTGCCTCGAATATTTAGTTTCACCGTGACTATTATAGTATCCTGATTGACACGCATTTGCGATTAGCGTTAAGCTATGCTATACGGCCGCATCCACCATCATTACGCTTCACCACTATAGACCAGATATGCTATCATCTGCCAAGAACAGCTACGGTACCTATTTTCACCTACGACAGAGAAGTACGACGTATTCAGGTGATAATCTATTGTTAGGGATCCTAACTGTTTACTCGTACATGTTACTCATATTTATATCGCCTTCAATAAAATATAAATATTATAATATAAAATTTCACAATGCAGATGCACCGAATGATTTAACACTATTCCTGTAATAATATGTATTCTTTTTCACCTTGTTTCAATTAATAACAGTCTTCATGACAGGAACTTAATACATCAAACTATCTTCTTTTTTTTAGTACATTCTGTATCTACTACTTTTCTTCTTCTTCTTACATATTTGTTTTAACATATTTTTATAAACAAATTTAAGATTTCATGTATGAGAAAGAGTTCTAGATTAAATTTACAATAGATTAGAAAGAAAATGTATCATGTTATTTTGTTACATAATTTCGTTAAATATTTAAATAGAAAATTTAATTTTACTATATAATTCATTATTCCAAATCTGCATATATACTAACATATTATACATCTTTATATAAATAATCTTTGCCTCAATGATAAAATCGACTAAATAAACAAACTATTTCAAACTTTCAGATAAGCAGCTAATTCAGGAATTGACAAAATCAAATTTACATTAAAGCATACATATATTGTAAGGGACATGTGCCAAAATGGTCCGTTACAGTTTTGCCGGCCCATCAAAGAAAAATTTTAAAATGGTAGTTTTAAAATTTTTCACAAAATATAAACTTTCTTAACATTGGACAACAAAGGGTTAATATTGCAACAAAGGGTTAACATTAAAATAAAGGATTAATATTGCAATAGAGGGTTAACAACATTAACTAATTAGAACAATAAATAACACTACTGTTGATAGTGAACCGTCAGTAAACTTAATGGGTTTACCTTTGATTAAAAGGTTTAGTATTATTTATATATTTAGGTTTTGGACCTAAAATAAAATTTGCACACATAACATATAACTTATTAGGCGAAACAGAGTTTTCATATGTGAAGAAAACATTAAAAAATGTTTTCAACTAATACTCACATGCTCTGCATCAAGCAAATATTCATATGCAATTATGAATGAACGTCCCTGTGTTGCATCAAGCGAACATTCACATTCGAGCAGAAACGAATATTTCTTTCTTTCCCACCATACTCCTGTGCACTTCATGTGTTTTCGCAATTTCTTTCTTTTCTTTCTGTGATAATTTACACTATCATTGTCATTTTTCTTCCTTCGATTTTCATAACAGTCCTTTATTCTTAGTTTCTTTTCCCATGTCACTAATTGTTTGCAATTTTCAAATTTACATTTTCTTTTCCTTTTATGATACTCATCACGTCTTCTTTTCTCTCTTTTATTACACGTACTTGCACTCCTTTTCGGCGTATACTCAGTAGTTCTCTTGGTTACGTATTCTTCTTTGAAACTTTTTCTTTTCCACCTTTCGTATCTTCTTTCCGATTTTCTTTCGGTCCCCCGATGACAGAAGTTCAACTTTCTGAAATGTCTCCTCGTCTTCTTCCTATCCGGACTCTTGAGGTACATCTCAACGAATAACTTTCTTTTCCGTGGTCTCACTCTTGTTTTCTTATCCAATATTCTTTTCCTCACACATTTCGGGCAGGGTAACAGATCATACAATTTATTTCGTCCTTTTCTACTATTTGTCTTTACACAATCACATTCTTTCTTCCTACAAGTTTGGCAGAATTCATTTTCTTTCTTATTACATATTGAACAGCAATTACTTTCTTTCTGTTCACAGATTAAACGGCAATCACATTCGTTCTCATTTTCTGCTTCCAACGTTTCTTCAGACGGCGTCATCTTCCCTAAATGGACTGGCTTCTTCCATTCCATTTTGATGGCTAACGTAGGCTCTCTCAATTTAGCGATCTGTCTTTTTCTCTCTTCTTTAAATTCCTCTTCAGAGACGTTTCGTTCGACAATTCTATATTGCTCTTCATAATTTCGTTTGATCTCCGTCTCCTGCATTTCCGTTAGTACTGTCTTCGTTTGAGTAGTATCGATAGACACATCTTTCCTCAATTCACTATTCAACAGAATCATGGTCGCCTTGAGATCTGTTAATTCCTTCTTCCTATCCTCCTTATCCTGTTGCAACGCTAAAGTGAACTTTTCCTCCCCCTGTTGCAACGCTGAAGTGAATTTTTCCTCCAATCTACTACTGAGGTCACGAAACTCTCTCAGCATAAATTGCATTTCCGGAGACATTTGAGGCACTTCTGTTTGATTGTCGACACTTTCAGTACACTCTTGATGGGATGATCTTTCAAGATCATTCATTCCTATTTCAGTCTCTTTTTCTACACATTTCTTACATTTCCAATTATTTTCAGGACTACAAACCGCTTCATATTGTTCCGGTTCAAGGTCCAAACACTCAACGTGGAACATGGTCTCACACTCTTCGCATTTCACTGTGGGTTCACTTTCACCCTCCTTTGGCTCACATCCACAAGCGCATTTCAATAGGGAGTCTTTATTTCCCGTAACATTTCTTTTGTTCTTCGACTTTGTCATATTTTCACACAACGGTTCCCCAACAATTTCTACACCTTCGTCGATTGATGTTAGATAACTTCTCTTCACAAAACACCTCCACAGGCTTTCGCAATCACAACTAGGATGCCAAAACAGAGACACTAACGCCCTCTAGCGACATCCTGGCTGGGTCGCCATTCTCTACTGTAGCCGCCCCTTCACATCGCCGAGTAACTCCTACGAACATCACCAAGGCAACACGAGACGGTTCCAAATAGATTAAAATTTTTATGTTGGCCTGGATATCGAAAGGTACGCTGCCAAGTCCCCCGGTCGTGGTGCGCAGCAATATGGAAGTGATTGATTTTATTCGGACGGTCTTCTGAAATACTGATGACTATTAGATATAGCTGAAATGGCAGTTAACAGTTGATCAATATCACAGAAAAGAACATTAGGATGATGGATGGGAATGAAGTGCATATGACTATAGCGTCTCATAATACATGTCTCAATCAGGTCTTACAATTAATTATTTGCCACAGACGTGAAGTCTTCAAAGAGAACACTACGCTACAGACGAAATAGACAGGGCTCTATAGGCACCATGTGGCTAACTATTGCAGCGTTGCCTCGAATATTTAGTTTCACCGTGACTATTATAGTATCCTGATTGACACGCATTTGCGATTAGCGTTAAGCTATGCTATACGGCCGCATCCACCATCATTACGCTTCACCACTATAGACCAGATATGCTATCATCTGCCAAGAACAGCTACGGTACCTATTTTCACCTACGACAGAGAAGTACGACGTATTCAGGTGATAATCTATTGTTAGGGATCCTAACTGTTTACTCGTACATGTTACTCATATTTATATCGCCTTCAATAAAATATAAATATTATAATATAAAATTTCACAATGCAGATGCACCGAATGATTTAACACTATTCCTGTAATAATATGTATTCTTTTTCACCTTGTTTCAATTAATAACAGTCTTCATGACAGGAACTTAATACATCAAACTATCTTCTTTTTTTTAGTACATTCTGTATCTACTACTTTTCTTCTTCTTCTTACATATTTGTTTTAACATATTTTTATAAACAAATTTAAGATTTCATGTATGAGAAAGAGTTCTAGATTAAATTTACAATAGATTAGAAAGAAAATGTATCATGTTATTTTGTTACATAATTTCGTTAAATATTTAAATAGAAAATTTAATTTTACTATATAATTCATTATTCCAAATCTGCATATATACTAACATATTATACATCTTTATATAAATAATCTTTGCCTCAATGATAAAATCGACTAAATAAACAAACTATTTCAAACTTTCAGATAAGCAGCTAATTCAGGAATTGACAAAATCAAATTTACATTAAAGCATACATATATTGTAAGGGACATGTGCCAAAATGGTCCGTTACAGTCTGATTTCCATCAAAATAATTAAAACCATTGCCGGTGCACATAAATCCATGAGAGTGTTGGATGTAAATGAAGAGAACTCAAGATTTCATTTGATATATATATAACTTATATCCCACTTAAAAACTAATAGTTTTATATGGCCTAGAAAAAAATTACACCTTTGTTTACGCAAAATAAGAAGTAACTTATTTCTAAATCTCAAAGATATTTGAATGCCTTTTCAAGCCTTCCAGTTATTGTTTATAGCATAATATATTGTCCTGCAAACTTAATCCAAAATGTATCACATACGAATATATATATATATATATATATATATATATATATATATATATATATATATATATATATATATATATATATATAAGCGGTCAAAACTTTGGCCGAAAATGTAAAAAATATCAGAAAAAGCAAGAGAACAGGCCCTGATATTCAATCAAACCTAGGAGAAGGTAATAAGACTAACGCTAAAACCTATAAACTATTACAATAGAACATGTGTTGGAACTCTGGATTGATAAACAGGTCCTATTTACAGCATCAGAACTATTGGCATACGCAACGGGCACTGGAGGCCTAAGTTGAACAAAATAGCTTGAAAAGCACAATGAACTATGAAACAAATGTGTACACCAAAAAAGACAAAAGTAGCACAAGATTAAAATGGATTCTAAGCAAAAAAATGTTTACTTAGAGCATTCGACGCATTTACCCCCGCATCATGTACAAATTTCAACCAAATTTTAACTGCCTCACAGTAAGGATTCAAGATTGCTGCTCTTCACGGCACCATCATTATGATGTTTCTAAGCAGCAGTAAAAAATCAGGATTAAAACATTAACAGATGCGCGATTTATTTGGATTCAAATCAAAACACACACAAACCTGGAACTCGGTTTCAAATATGTCATTTCTCAATCAAATCAGTTTTTTTTTTTTTTTCTGCATTATCCTCTCAAAATTCATCAAAGATTTTTTTCTGATCAACATCTACCCACCCAACATCTGGGTGTAATTAAATTCTATAAAAATATACTGAAATGCAAAATATAATTTTTAAAAAGTTTTAAGCGCAATTACCCCCTGCAGCCAATTCCCCCTTTCTACCTTATTTTTTTTAATTTTTTTTTTTTTTTTTTAAGTTGCCAGAGGCTTGGGAAATGGATATAATATTTTACTTTCAAATTTAATCGGTCTTCTTGTTGAACACGAGCCACAAATCTGCAACATTTTGGAAGATTTTTTTCTTTTATCAAAAGGTAGTGCTACTGCATTGAAGTTGTGAAAGTTGATGTGACAATGAATGCCAAATTTTGGGAAGGTTATGCAATACACCCTATTGTGTTCCCCTTACTTTTGATAAAATCAATTTCAGTGGAGTTCCCACATACCCTTTTTGTACGTCCGATCCTAATCTTTTATGTACTAATTTATTTCTGTATATTTTTACTTTCAGGCGTCGAGAGAAGAGAAGAAACTATGAAATTCGTGAAAATAATCGAGTTCGAGATCTCAACGAACTTACACGTTTCATGGTCATTATACGGAAAAAGTTATTTTTGAATGTCCGTCCTTCCGATGATATGTTTATTAGCTCTTCCCGATGTTTACCTGGAGGCCATACAATTCTTATCCAGAACAAAATTTAAGGATTTTATAAGATTCTCTCGACTTTCAAAGAGAGTTCTTGGAATTTTCCTCCTACGCCTAAAATTAGTGATAGCCTGCTCGAGGCTGAGAACCAAAATTTCCAATTTTCTTTACAAGAGCTCTAACAATTTTGTTTCTTATATTATAAATCTACTCTGACCTGTAAGAGTAGATATTGGACTAGGAGGAAATTAATCAAGTGTTATATACCGAATATTGGACTTTATGATGCAGAGACTCAGTCATTAGAAGAAATATTTAGAGAGCTTCGCAATGTGGTATTGGAGGAAGATGAAAAAGATAAAATGGACAGAAAGAGTAACAAATGAAGATGTTTTAAAACGGATAGGAGAGAAGAGGATGCTTCTAGCCAGTATCCTTCGTAGGAAAGCTAATTGAATTGGACGCATCTTGGAAAGAAATTGTCTTCTTCATAGCGTCATAGAAGGAAAGATGGAAGGGAAGCAAGGAATAGAAAGAACACAAGTGATCCATGATTTGAAAAATAGAAGAAATTATTGGGAGTTGAAAGAAGAAGTTGGAAATCGAGAAAAATTTCCAAGCCCAAACCAATAATAATAATAATAATAATAATAATGTTTCTGAACAAGTGCTGAAATGGCCTGAAACAAGGAGATGCGTTGTCGCCATTATTATTTAACTTCGTTCTGGAATACACTATAAGGAAAATTAATGATAGCAACCAGGGCCTAGAGTTGAACGGTATTCACCAGGTTATGGCATATGCTGATGATGTAAATTTAATAGGGGATGATAGGAGAACAATAGAAAGAAATGCAGAGATCTTATTAAATGCTTGCAGGGACATGGGTTTAGAAGTAAATGCAGAGAAAACTAAATACATGGAAGTGCGTCGGGACAGGAATACGGCAAATTGTGGATGCGTTAAAATATTAAATAATACTTTTGATAAAGTGGATACTTTCAAATATTTAGGATCGATACTAACAGACGAAAATCATATTCACGGAGAAATTAAATGTCGACTAAAAGCAGGGAATTCGTGTTACTATTCGGTTCAAAATCTCTTGTCGTCGCGAATTCTGTCGAGGAATTTGAAGCTTAAAATATACCAAAACGATAATCATGCCTGTTGTTCTCTATGGTTGCGAAACATGGTCGCTTACTCTGAGGGAAGAACATAGACTGAAAGTATTTGAGAACAAGATCCTGAGACGAATATTCGGACCCAAGAGGAACGGGAATGGGGAATGGCGGAAACTTCATAACGAGGAACTACATAATTTATACGGTTTACCCAACATTGTTAGGATCGTCAAGTCTAGGAGGCTTAGGTGGGCAGGTCATGTAGCCAGGATGGAAGAAAGTAGAAACGCTTTCAAAGTCTTAAGTGGAAGAACCATCAGAAAACGGCCATTAGAAAGACCTAGGCGCAGATGGGAGGACAATATTAAGATGGATCTCGCAGAGATAGGAATACAAAGTAGAAACTGGATCCAATTAGCTAAGAATAGAAGTCAGTGGAGAGCTTTTGTGAACGCGGCATTGAACCTCCGGGTTTCATAGGCCATAGAGTTAGTTAGTTAGTTAATAATGATAATAATAATAATAATAATAATAATATAAACGAATATACTATTTGGAACCCTTAATGGATAATGTCTATTTTCTAGAAAATATCCGAAAGATGTAGTTTTTCGAGACGCCTCAGGCAATTTTGTCCAAATTTTATAAACAAATATTGCTTTAAGAGAAATGCGGTGTAAGTCATTTCTCCTTTAAAAAATCTATAACGGTTATTTTAATCCTAGAGTGCTTTTCCAGGTGTGTTTTCATATACAACTAAGGCGATTTTTCTTATATTTCATAGATTAATATTTCATTAATTATCCTGTGACGTCAGTCTTTTACACTGATAATTTTCAAAAGGGTTAATTTATTCTTGGGAGTCAGATTTTTTTCAAACAATTTCTTCAAAAATTTAGCTGACGGTTTTGTTCATATTTTATTATTTCATTAACAAAGCGATAACGTGGTATAACCCTGTAAGTTACTTAGTTAAACTGTATGTTGACAATAATAATAAATGTGCAATAAATTATTAATAAATGGTCGCCATTTTAGTAGCTGTGGGAAAATATGTCCTTACAAATGCTAAAAACAAAATTCTACTTAAAATAAAAATTGACATTTATTCTTCTTTCCAAACTGGAAATTTGACTTATTATATAGAATTGTCAAATTGTAATTCAGAAAATATGTTCTATGTTCATCTTTGTACACATAAGAACCCTACTGCCATTACTAGTTTGAAATAAATAAATAATTGAGAATAAACTGGAGAATCCTAATGAAATAACCAGCAAAATGCAAAGAAATTATTTATCTATATACTGAAATAAAATTGTGTAGTAAGTAGGTTAATCTTTATTCACAGTATTTTTAATACATAGGCATATTAAAAGAAAAAAAGAGTTTTCAAATTAACTTCTAGTGTCAATTGATTTGGATTAATTTACAATTTCCTTAATAGTTGTCGCTATAATCTGTTTCCAATAATTTTGTAATTCTCAAATTTTAAATAAAATAAATTTCACATTGTCATACAAGGTTGTGCTTAAGTGTTTACACGCATATTTTATGGGATATTAAATTCTCATTTTTAGAACATAGAGTGTTAATATACATATCAAATCAAAAATAGGGTAATAGCCTTACATGCTTCCTATACAACCTAAATAGGTCTACATCACTGCTTTAATATTGGCCTATACATAAATACAAATTTCTTGCACTATTCATATTATATAATTCACATTTAATTACTTATAATTAAATATAGATATTATCAGAACACAATCTAACTATCTTCTCTGGGTATAAACCAGACCTCCAGTTTATCCCGGATAGACATTTTTTTCAATCGTTGTCCCGTTTCTTCTGCTTTTCAAACGGAACGCCTAAATGTCCCATTTTAAAGCAAAAATGAAGAAAATGTCCCATAATTCTTATCCAAAACAAAAATGATCACAATAAAATTTTACACTTTTCGTTAACATGATCGTATATTTAGTTTATTATTAGTTAAAGTTGCAAGTGCAATTGTTTGGTATTTTTTATTTTTTAATAGATGTAGAAGGAAAATCAAGAAACAAAGATAAAAGAGCTAGTTGCACTGGAATTTCAAACTGATATATTGAGATTGAATACTATGAAAATGATTATCATGTTTCCTCTGCAGATGTGTTTGCTTTATCTTTCAATAGCATAGTAGATTATTATATAATGGAAAAAAAAGAAAAACAGGCACAACTAGTTTATATTTGTAATGTTTAGGACTTTCTGAGTGCGAGTGCACTTTCTCTTCCCTTCGTTGTTAATGATGGGGTATCATACTTAAAATCCTCGCTTTAAGATTTGTTCTTTCTGGAGGAAGAGGGTGGTAAATAACGCCATTGCACTGGGTGGCAAATTGCCTAGGGTCGTGACTAGGAATCAGAGCTTTATGTCCCCTACACCTTACCAAAATTCCAAATGAAAGGAAATATTTTTTTAGTCAATACTAAATTACAAAGCGTAAATGGTCAAAAAGCGACTTGAGCCTTTGATCGTGCACCAAAGATATAATATCCTTGATTTTTCATAAAAACTCACTGAAGGAAGAACCCGTGCAAACGAGATTGATGACAGGAAGAAGAAAGAAGAAAAGAAAGAAAAGCTTTTTTTTAAACCTCTATCTGTTATCGTTTCTGACTTTATCTGCTAAAATGAAATATCTCATCTCCTAAAGCTTCTCGCCTTTCCTTCATAGATGGCAGCGTAGTCCACTTTCTTACGTTTCAAAAGTCGAACTCCTGGTTATTCTGAAGTTACCTGCAGGTAATTAAAATACAGCAATGAAACGAAAATTAAGAAGCGTATGAAAGAGATGTATCAAGGCATTTCTCTTCTGTCAACATCCTATAAAATCCTTTCAAATATTCTATTAGCAAGACTAACCCCATACGCAGATGAAATTATTGGAGATTATCAGTGCGGATTTAGACGAAATCGATCAACTATCGACCAAATATTTACCATTCGCTAAATACTCGAAAAGAAGTTGGAATACAATACCCCGGTACATCAACTATTTATTGATTCTAGAAAGGCGTACGACTCGGTTAGGAGAGAGAAACATTGTACAACGTTCTTACTGAACCTGGAATACCGAGAAAGCTAATTAGATTAATTAAGATATGTTTAAACGAATCCCAAAGTAAAGTCGAGTAGGAAAATTTTTGTCCACGAGCTTTCACGTTGAAAATGGCCTGAAACAAGGAGATGCATTGTCGCCATTATTATTTAACTTCGTTCTGGAATACGCTATAAGGAAAATCAAAGATAGCAACCAGGGCCTAGAGTTGAACGGTATTCACCAGGTTATGGCATATGCTGATGATGTAAATTTAATAGGGGATGATAGGAGAACAATAGAAAGAAATGCAGAGATCTTATTAAACGCTTGCAGGGACATGGGTTTAGAAGTAAATGCAGAGAAAAGTAAGTACATGGAAGTGCGTCGGGACCGTAATACGGCAAATTATGGATGCGTTAAAATATTAAATAATACTTTTGATAAAGTGGACACTTTCAAATGTCTAGGATCAATGTTAACATACAAAAGTCATATTCACGAAGAAATTAAATGTCGACTGAAAGCAGGGAATTTGTGTTACTATTCGGTTCAAAAATCTCTTGTCGTCGCGAATTCTGTCGAGGAATTTGAAGCTTAAAATATACCAAAACGATAATCATGCCTGTTGTTCTCTATGGTTGCGAAACATGGTCGCTTACTCTGAGGGAAGAACATAGACTGAAAGTATTTGAGAACAAGATCCTGAGACGAATATTCGGACCCAAGAGGAACGGGAATGGGGAATGGCGGAAACTTCATAACGAGGAACTACATAATTTATACGGTTTACCCAACATTGTTAGGATCGTCAAGTCTAGGAGGCTTAGGTGGGCAGGTCATGTAGCCAGGATGGAAGAAAGTAGAAACGCTTTCAAAGTCTTAAGTGGAAGAACCATCAGAAAACAGCCATTAGGAAGACCTAGGCGCAGATGGGAGGACAATATTAAGATGGATCTCGCAGAGATAGGAATACAAAGTAGAAACTGGATCCAATTAGCTAAGGATAGAATTCAGTGGAGAGCTTTTGTGAACGCGGCATTGAACCTCCGAGTTCCATAGGCCATAGAGTTAGTTAGTTTAGTTAGTTGCTGGTAGAAGAGGTGTGAACACTGAATCTTTCACATAATCCATACACACACACACACAAAAGTCTACGCATGGGGTTAGGTCAGGAGAGAGTAGAGGCCATGACATGAAATGCTTTCTCGGCGCCTGTCACCATATTCCTTCACTGCTCACTACTAATCTCTCGTAGGAGAAATCTGAAGTACATCTGCAACAAACAAAAGTTTTTGAGTTTTTCTATGTTACTGTTGAGTTTTGTTACAATGTCTCAATCACTAGAGCTGAGTGAATTTATGAAGTCGTTTCAATCATTTATAATAACCCTGTATATACAAGGTGGCCCATTTTAATCTTTCCACGGAAACGGTTGAACATAAATGAGCCAAGCAAAAACTCAAATAGGAAATACAATGGAGCAGATCGAATGGTAATGATGCGGTAATGATACAGTACAGTGCTAATCAACCCATTACATTTTATATAATTTCTTATTGTTATCCATCAGGTAAACCTAAATTATTTATTATTTGTTTTTAATGTGTTTTTACTTACATCTTAAGCTTGGAAGAACCGAAGCAAATAAACTCGTAAACTAGAATGTTATACGTGATCAATGCATGGGTGTATACCTACTTTGGGGCCACCCTGTAGAATGGGACAGAGTTTCTCGACTGTGGTACTCATGAAGATATTGTAGCATCACCACACTCCGACTCCTTTACTTCCCCTTGATGTCCCACGTAGACATTTTAACGAGGCCCGGTGAATCTGAAAGTGAAGAAAAGGCAAGAGAAAGTTCTAGATCCCACGGAGCATCGAAACCGGGCCACTCTGTTTGTATGTAGACCTTATCGACTACGATACCACAGCTCTTAAAGGATAAACAAAATGCAGAAAAATCCTATTTAGGGTCCACTCATACATATAGGCGAACTAGTGAGCTACCTATGTGCGCTACACTTTAGGAGCGGCGCAGCGCAGCGGGTAATTTTTTCCTTTGCAGAGTTAGTAGTTACTCTGTGTTTCTTTAGTTAAAACTTCATTCTAAATGTCACAGCAACAAATAATGCTTTCAGAATTCAGAAAATAATTGGCATATTAATTAGTTAGCCTTCGGCTATCTGTGAACTTCGCCCTCAGACCCCCATTTGCTCGAACTTCTCATTCCTAACATACAGAACCTCTAATCTTAAGTGATTTGCAAATATGGCTATCATATTATAACAATTGCAACCTGCACCCTTTTTTCTTTCCTTCTAACGGAAACAAACAAACAAAAAAAATGGCGAAACACGTCCTAATTAGCATGTCTCTACTCTGACGGAATTTCGAGATATGGTCATCTTATTTTACGAGTTACAATCACACTATTTTTCCTTCCACTTTAACAAGGGAAGGGCACACACTGGCTTCGCTGAGATCCGAACGAGACAATTTTGTTTGCATTTGATATGTTATAACTAGACGAATCCCAAAGTTGTACGTGCCACTGGGCGGAATATCGTGACTTACAACATATTTTGTAATGTAAAAGCTATAAAAAAAAAAAAAAAAAAGGCAGAATAGTTTGAACCGGGCCATTTGTTCGGAAACAGTTGGATAGATGGAAAACTCTGCGAACACATATCCCATCAGATAGCCCTAGGGTGCCCCACAGGGTCCTAGGCAGGGTCCAACTCAAAAAATTTCAAATGGCAAGGGGATTTAAGGTTAGTGTAAAGGGACAAGTTTTGCCGATAGATGTCACTACAGTCTTCGTATCTCTCCCATGTATTTTTTACCTTTCACGAAAATTTACAATTTCTTTTATAAATGTCAACCTAGATACTTCAAATTTTTAGAGAAGGAACTTCATAATCCATTAAAGGGAACAATCCGTGCCGATTTTTTATTTAGAATTTTCTTCATTGTTGAAACAGTTTGATTGTTAAAGATTTGGAGATCCATTTGAACAATCAAGCCATTTCAACAATGAGGAAAATTCTAAATAAAAAATCGGCACGGATTATTGCTTTCGATAGATTATGAACAGAGTTGGCGTGGGTCAATGAAAACTTGACCCACGACCCACCGTGACCCACGACCCACTGACCCACCACCCACCGTGACCCACGACCCACCATGACCCACCTACGGTGACCCACTCTGACCCACCACCCACGGTGACCCACTCTGTCCCACCACCCACCATGAACCACTCTGATCAACTTTGACATACTCTGACTCACCAAAATCCATCGTCATCAACTCTGAACACGATCCACGGCCTCTTCTGAACTGAGTAAAGAGTTTACACTTAAAACAAGACTGTGAAATTGTCACTAATCGGAGTTTGAATTTCTAGTCAATCGCTCAAGCACCACTCTGTTACAATAACGGTGGATCTGACCTTTACGATATAAAATGGTAAAGTGTTTGTCAGTGAGGAAATTGAAACAGTTCGAGGTGGGGGGAAATTAGTGTGTGCCTAAAATATACTTGTACTAAGAGAGTATTCTTGCAAGTGTTAATTTCTGAACGCATTCCACAAAAAACTTCTATTCGCAGGAAAATACCCCTGTACAATATGGAAAAGGTTATGGTTTCTCAGTTCACAGTATTTTTCTCACAAAAGACTTGAAAAATCTGTTGTTCATAGGGTATAAAGATGCTCGGGTACCCTATGTGAGAGCATTTCCATAAAGTATGCTCATAATTGTAATTTGTGTAATCACTAAAACACCACGTTAAATTTAAGTTACAAATATGCATAATTACAATTATTATGAATATTTATTCAAAGTAGTTTACCTAAAGCAAAGAAGAGACTTACTGAAAATTAGGTACAAAGTTGAATAACAAAAATAATCCATTAGTAATACAAGTATACATTTTCCGTAACTCGTAATTTTCCACCTTAAAACAAATCTGAAATCTGATTATTTCCTGTTGATAACTTTTTGGCGGTAAATCATCCGCAGTGGAATGATGTCCATCCTTCAGCCAAGAAATAACTAGCTCGTCTACTTTGAGCATGTCTAGCGGTGGCCCATTAACATTGATGAGCAACAATTAGACAATGTTTGAGCACTTAGTCTATTTCTAATATCAGTCATCTGTAAATTCATAAGGGGAAATCCCCATTCCCACTCTGTCGTGGAAATTGATAATACTTCTACCCGATTTCTGCAACTTCTCATCGACAATCTACTTGTTAGACTTAAGTCTGATAACGATTTTTCTTGGTCAGGTTTGAAATACTCAGCAAGAAGTATCATCTCTCTATCACCATACAACATCTTTTCCATATCGACCATGTCAGTTGGCAATGTCGACCCATGTAGAACAGAAACTTCATCTACCACGCCTTTGATAGGGAATCTTGTGAATAAATTATCAATTAAAGCCTGATAAACTGATGATTTCTTATTTGTTTATAAATTTATTTTTTGTAATTACACATGAAGGTTTGATACCATTACCAAGTTCCCTCCCCCGTCTAGAAAGCGAAAGGGAACGAGGTTCCTGGAAAGTGTTCAGTTGAATGGGAGTTTCCCTCCTTCTTCAACTTCAATTACCACACTGCTGTTTGCCATGTGCCAAATTACGATGAATTTCAATTAAATTATCATAGTATAATTATTTCCTTGTTGAATTATCAACACTTATCAGTGGAAAAAAGGATGAAATTTCAAAGTTCCAAATCAAAGTAAGTAGACCAACGTAAAGGGAAAAAAGTGTAAAATTTTCCATACAATTATGCGTACAATCCAAACTTCAAATTTCCGTGTAATTAAGCTTACAGTACAAATTTTATGCCTATTTTTCTCACAACTTTATGGGTTGATTGCCCTGTGCTGTAAGCGCTCCATATAATAAACATAAGCTTCAGCAATTATTATAGCAGAAAGCAATGGATATATGAAGCCAAGCACGTATTTTTTGTTTCTGATTTTTTTTCTTAAATAACATAGATCGTTTTCGATCATTTTTACAAACCAACTCACTACCAATTTTCCATATATAGAAAGTGCCCTCCCCCCACATAAAGGAGAGTTTAAAAAAAATGCTAGAACACATTCTGTTTATTTTCAATAAAGAGTTAATACACTGAATTTCAGCTCCGTAAGTTTAACGGCTTGCGAGATACTCATTTTTTTTTCCGCAAAAATTCGGATACTCACTACCTCCTTAGGATATTATGCATTATAATAAAAGCAATATAACATTACAATTTGGATTAAGGTCTAACTATATACCAAAATTAATTTCATTTGACTTTGCAATTTGACCGTGATGATCAGGCACACACAGTTACATTCAAATTTTTATATAATAATTTATATATTACAGTGATTCAAAAATGTATTTTTTCCAGTAGTTAGCTCTAAAAACTCACAGGTCTCGAAAGCCAAGTTGTAGTGTAAGTCCTATTGCTATTACTGCAATTAAAAATATCAATATCCAAAAGTGCCTGAAGTTCTTTTTTCACTTGGTTAGATATACTCACCTCAGGTAAGTAGACAGAAACAAGCGGAAAAGGAAGGGAAATGAAGGTCTTGAAAGTAAAACGCAGACAAATTTACCAGTCTTCAGAAGATACTGTCTATAATGCAGTGAGCAAAGTGAGTCGGTAAATCATACTGACTCGGTGGGTCGCAGTGGGTCACGGTGGGTGGCGGGTCACAGTGGGTCACATGTTGACTCACGACCCACTGACCCACTCAGAAAACTTGACCCACTGACCCACCGACCCACTGACCCACTCCATCTCTGATTATGAAGTACCTTTTCTAAAAATTTGAAGTCTGTAAGTTGAAATTTGTAGGAGAAATCGTGAATTTTCGTGAAAGATAAAAAATACATGGGATAGATACGAAGACTTTAGCGCCATCTATCGGCAAAACTTGTCCCTTTAAACCAACCTTAAGTTGCACGTCGTTTGAAAGCTGTTGTGAAATGAAAGAAGATCGGTTCAAACTATTCTGCCAGCTTTTTTTTTTTTTTTTTTTTGGGGTAGCTTTTACATTATAAAATGTAACTCACGATATTTTGCCCGGTGGCACGTATAACTTTGGGATTCGTCTAGTTATAAAAATATCAAATGGAAACACAAATGTCTCGTTCGGATCTCAGCGGAGACAGTTCGTGACCTTCTCTTGTAAGGGAAACCTCTGAAAACGCTGAAACACATCTTTAATTATTTTAAATTAAAAGGCTAAACACGAATTTTTATGACCATATTGTATTAACAATTGCAACCACGACTTTTCTCCCTGTCTTTTTCCTTTTCTTGTAGGGAAAACATGAGAACACTTAAACAGGCATTGATTATTTTAAATGAAAACTCTCAATACGAAATTTCATGTCCCTAACTATAACGAATTTCGAGATATAATCATCTTATTTTAACAATTGCGACTCCCACTCTACTTTTCTCTACCCCCTTTTTCTCTTTCCTTTAAGGAAGATATAAAACAATTGTGGAACACTTCTTTGATTATATTAAATGAAAAATCTAAATTTCAAATTACATGTCTAAAATCTTAACGAATTTCGAGATATGCCCATCAAATTATAACAATTGTAACCCCGCTCTTTTCTTTTCCCGCCCTTTTATTCCCTTCTAGGGTAAATATCGAAAAACGTTGAAACACATATCTAATTATTTTAAGTTAGAAGTCAACATAACAAAGTTCGTGTTTCTAACCTTCAGAGATTCCGAGAAATGAAAAAATGAAATGAAATCTTTGAGTTTTACGTCCCACGGTTATGCCGGTGAGGCTAAAGGAGACGGTGATGATGAGTAATGAATGAAATGGTGGAATGAAGAAAGTGGGAGGAAACGGGAGAACCCCGAGAAAACCCACGCACACGGTGTTTGAGATTCCGAGAAATGTACATGCTATCATAGTACTTGTAATTTCCACCCCATTTTCCTTCTCACCCCTTTTCTTCCCTTCTAGGTCAAATATCACAAAATGCTGAAACAGGTGTCTAATTATTTTAAATGAGTAGTCAATATATTAAATTTCATGTCTCTAGTCTTCAGAGATTCCGACATACTGTCGTTTTAAAGTAATAGACCTGCAATCCACCCCTTTTTTCCCTGTTGAATTTGCAAAAAACCTTCCTTAGTGGGATCTTACGTCACAAATCGTATACCTTGTCGAACTGGGCGTTGATCAACCACTCAGGACGTATTCTTTTATATGGAGAGATTATCAATACCACAGTAAGAGGCATTGGACGTGTTTTATGGTAAAAGTGGGATCATGCGCCGAAGATGCGAGGGAAGAGAGGACGCCGAATTTTTTCTCGCCTAAAGTGTTAGAACACCTAGATCTAGTCGTGGTTCTATTCTAATTCAATTATCCATAGTTCATGACACCGAACGTACTTTCGTGACATGGCTTCTAGAAATGAATATTACTTTCTAATATTTACCTGTGAGTTATGACCTTCTTAAACACGCCTTTCTTGGACACGCATTCGTTAAAGGTTTTTTTTTCATTCTAAAATATTGTAAGCCCACTAAGGAAAAAGAAATTGTCTAAAAATAAGACATATGAGATATGATGAAAAAGTACGATAAATAATTTTATTAGAAACAAAGTAATAACTTTATTAGAATAATTTTATTAATGGTGAATAATTTTATTAGAAACAAAGTAATAACTTTATTAGAATAATTTTATTAATGGTGAATAATTTTAATAGAAACAAAGTAATAACTTTATTAGAATAATTTTATTAATGGTGAATAATTTTATTAGAAACAAAGTAATAACTTTATTAGAATAATTTTATTAATGGTGAATAATTTTATTAGAAACAAAGTAATAACTTTATTAGAATAATTTTATTAATGGTGAATAATTTTATTAGAAACAAAGTAATAACTTTATTAGAATAATTTTATTAATGGTGAATAATTTTAATAGAAACAAAGTAATAACTTTATTAGAATAATTTTATTAATGGTGAATAATTTTATTAGAAACAAAGTAATAACTTTATTAGAATAATTTTATTAATGGTGAATAATTTTATTAGAAACAAAGTAATAACTTTATTAGAATAATTTTATTAATGGTGAATAATTTTATTAGAAACAAAGTAATAACTTTATTAGAATAATTTTATTAATGGTGAATGATTTTATTAGAAACAAAGTAATAAGATTACATGGAATTTGATTTAATAGCCTTTAAAGTACTGTCCTTAGCTAGCAATGCACTTATCCCAACGTTGAATCAATAACTGGAAGCAATTCTGGAAGGCTTCTTTTGGAAGGGAGTTCAGCTACTCTGTTGTGTCCCTCTTAATGTCAGAAATGGTGTCAAAACGTTTTTCTTCAAGTACAGTTTTAATTTTTGGGAAGAACAAGAAGTCGCATAGTACTAAGTCTGGTAAGACATATGTAAACAGACAGAAACACTTTTTCCGGCCAAAAAACTTGCAGATCAAAAGCAAGGTAAGGCACGGTGCGTTTTCGTGGTAAAGAAGGAAGCCATTTACCGATTTAATCAGTGGTTAAAATGCTTTCCACGGACCCATACGAAGCGTTTAGTTCTTCAGAGAGCTCTCGAATAGTCATTCGCCTGTTTAAATAAATTATTTGTGTCAGTTTCTGCACGTTTCCATCTGTTTTTGACGTTGAAGGACGTCTCGATCGTTGCTCGTTTTCAACCGACTTCTTGCCCATTTTGAAAATGAAATGAAATCTTTGAGTTTTACGTCCCACGGTTATGCCGGTTAGGCTAAAGGAGACGGTGATTATGAGAAATGAATGAAATGGTGGAATAAAGAAAGTGGGAGGAAACGGGAGAACCCCGAGAAAACCCACGCACACGGTGTTTGTCCACCACAAAGTTCACTTGGCGGGAACAGGGTTTGAGCCAGGGATCTCATGCACCAGAGGTGAACGCTCTACAAGTGAGCCACCGCGGCTCCTTGCCCATTTTGAATCGCTCCTACTGTCTTGAATGCCACTGCTTCATCGCTACACACTAATTTTGACATTTCGTGAGATTCTTTGGTCCTTTTTGCAACTTGGAACAAAACTTAATGTTAGCGTGCGACAGACACTGCTAACACGCCCTCACCCTTCTGCTTCTGGAAGCCAACTAATATGTTATAATTTGTTCAAACTCGACACTGACTGTACCAAAGATTTAGGCTACCGGTCTTACTAGTTGAAATGGATACAATATAAATAGATGGCAGGCACTGTGCAACTACAGTCACTGTACCTTTTGATCACACCTTGTATATCGATCGATATATATCATAGAGCCGAACAAAATAATCTCTCATGCGTAGTTTTCGAAAAAGCCAAGGATATCTATATTTTTGTAAAGCTAAAATTTGATTCTGTATGATTACTACATCACCTATCAAGATGAAGCTGATTCTGAAGTGCCATTTAACAAGTTTTCCTCTGCTACAAAAATCTAGTGATTAGTGAGATGTAGCTCAGCATTATGATTTAACCTGAAACTTTGATTTTTGTTTAAAACTAATTTTATCCGAAAATGATAGGTGTGAATGGATAGACCACACCAAGGTAGACAAAGTGAGATGCTTGAGGGTAAATTCGGATGAGCAGTTTTCGAATGTCCCTAGTTATTTATTTGTTTATCAACACAACAGGCATATGTCCAATTAAAGTGTTGAAATATTATTATTCATTTTAAAACTGTTTTTCTCAGTGTGTTAAAGGGCATTGTACAGCAGCAATCTGTACATACAGCAATTTCATCATGTTTTCGACATGATTTGTTATAGAAAGAACATGTTCTGCAGATTGGTGACTTCGGCATTATTTTGGTCCTAGCCTTTTTGCAATAAAAGACATCTGTATTATTGGTTCTAGTTATAACTCAAAGCACATGGAAGTATAATGAAGGTATAAAGTTTAAACAATCGAATTCATTTTGAACTAATTTTTAGAGGAATACTAGATCGCCAATATTACGCCTTTGCTCTAATGAGTAAATATTAAAATTGCCTATCAGTGTACTATGGCTTTCAAGCAAGGGATAAATTCAAGTTATTTTGTAAATCAAATACCTAAGAAATTTAGATTGAACTCTTCCAATTTGATGTCGGTACTTTTGTTGTGAAGGGTTTCAAATCACAACAGCATATTCTAACTTGGTGCGTACTTATGAATAATTTTGAAGAGTTCTGCAATATTTCTGAAGTCATTACCATTTCTACAAAGGGTGTTCAAAAAGTTTTGCACAGTGGTCTCTTATTTTTATTTATTTTTTTTTTTTTATTTGTTGCAGGAGAAGAATGAAATTTTTTGTGAACATACTTGGAACATTTAGCTATATACTGAGACTACTCAATGTAGCCTCCATTAGCTGTGACGCATCTGGTCTAACGTTCTTTCCATGATGTAAATGCACTTTGGAAAAATTCTGGGGATTGACATTTACACCATCGCTTGACACAGGAAATAAAGTCTTTCCCACTATTAAATGTTTTACCGCGCAGGTGAGCCTTCTGACGACCAAAGACGAAAAACAACCATGTTTCATCCTGCGTAATGACGCCGTCAAAACACTGTTTCCACTCTTCTGTAAAGGTCATTATGAGACCCTCGCATACATCCTTCTTCATCTTTTTCATTTCTCTTGTCTATAATCTAGGCATCCAACGTGCACAGATTTTTCTGTACCCTAGTGACTGTACCACTGAAACCACACTACCCAATGACAAACCAGTCGTTTCAGCAAGCTGTCGTATCGTCACACATCTGTCATTTTGGATGATTTGATTAATGGTCTCCTTATTCACATCACTCACTACCGTCGATGGTCTACCGCAATGTGGATTGTCCAGTAGAGAGAAATCACTTTCTTTAAAACTCTGCAACCACTGCTGGATACTGCTGCGATCCAATGTGTCAACTTCCTGTGAATCGATGTGGCAGAGTCATCGCCGGTCTTGAAGAGGAACTCCATCACCGACCGTTGTCGCAACCTGACATCTACTTCACGGTCCATTATGGCTCACCTGTAAATAAAAGAAAATACTTTTATATACCAACTTATAGCTAAATGTTCCAAGTACGTTCACAAAAAATGTCATTCTCCTCCTGCAACAAATAAAAAAAATTAGAGACCACTGTGCAAAACTGTTTGAACACCCTTTGTAATAATGAATCCTAATAATTTAAACGCATGATGCGTGACATTTTCAATCTGTTTGATGAACGTAAATTTAGGGTCAAATGTAATACCTGATTCACATGTAATTACTGACAATTCTTATTCTGTTGGGATGTATTGTGCTTTTATTCATATGTTGTGAAGGAAACCACGGTTAAATATCGGATTGGCTGTACTGTTCATTGCCTTCTTCTAGTGGTGACACAAATTCTTCTAACAGTGACACACACTGTAACGTGAGAAATTACGAAAAGGAAACTGTAAATTATGAGATTATATTACGTGTGCATCTTTTAATTTTAATAGGATCTAATCAGCTTAGTTGCCTTTCACTTTAGTTGACTACAGTATAAAGGCTATATGAGACCTAAAGCTTAATGTGGGATTGGAACCACATGTGTTCCCGCCGGATTCAAGCCCAGGTCTCTCATACTCAAAGGGCTTACGTTAACCACGCAGCACCAGTGAGTTTCACAACTTATTTTGAGTCTCGAGACACTGTCTACAGTTCAAAATGAGGGCACAAGGGCTCAGTGGTAAAGCACTTAGCTCTGGTTAGTGCGGTCCCTGGTTCGATCCTCGTTCAAGTAAGTTTCTGGTGGTCAACATGGTGTCTGTGGGTTTTACTATGGGTTCCCGTTTCCTCCCACTTTCTCATTCCCCCAATTCTTCTTTCATCATTCACTTTATTTAATCTCCGGGCGAAAAAGTGTAAAAGGCGTTTTAAGACCTGCCACCCTGACAGATGGTTTTCCTTTGTTCTCATTCACACCAGGCGAATACCGGGGTGATACCTAACTTATAGGTCTCCGGCCGCTTCCTTCCTTCACCAATACTTTCTTCCTCCCCTTTCCTCAGATAGTGTGCTCGCCAAGGAACGTCATCCCTCATAGGTGACGGGCTAAATGCCACTAGATGCCGAAAGCCAAGAAATCTAAAAATAAAAAAAATGAAAAAAAAATGAAAGTTTTACGCCCCACCCTTATGCCGGTTAGGCTAAAAGGAGACAGTGATAATGAGAGATGAGTGAAATGGTGGAATGAAGAAAGTGAGAGGAAACGGGAGAACCCCGAGAAAACCAACGAGCACGGTGTTTGTCCACCACAAAGTCCACACAGCGCGAGCTGGGATCGAACCAGGGACCCCAAGCACCGGAGGTAAGCGCTCTACCACTGAGCTACCGCTCAAGAAATCTAAATCCTAAATCCTAAACTTTAATTACTCATGTCTCCCTTAGCTGAAAGGGAGTAATCGTAGGACGTTAAACTAAAAGATTTCATTTTGTCAAAGGACATGATAAAATACCTAGTTCCAGGTAGATGCAAACTATGTTCTAAAGACCACTTAAGTAGTATATTCAGCCGTTTTCTCGTGATGGCTCACGAACAACAGACTTCGTCAATTTTCAATATGGTGGAAAAGGATAGAACATCTGACTCCCCCTAAAGCGGGATTTAAAAAAAAAAAAACTGGAATACGCGTTCGTCTATATTAAATGGGAGCTTTATATACCAAGTTTAATCATCGTAACTCGACGGGCTCGAGAGAGAATCAATTTCCCGAATATATTTTGACCACCCATAAACACTTTAGGATACGCATTTTAACCAAAGTCATATCACAGAAACTAGGGGCACCCCCGTGAATGGGGGAGTCCATCAGGTCCGGATCCCTTCCAAACTTCCGAACTGAACATACATTTGTATACTTTCTCAATAAAACTATACCTGTTTAAGAGGGAAATGATTGATGTAGCATGAACACTTGATCTTACATTTCATCTGTATTCTTTCTCTTTTAAGAAACAACCTAGTTTTTGGCACACGCCTAATAATAGAATCCCAGTTCTACGCAGGTGATAGGGGAGACCGGGGTATTCACGAACACTTAAGCTTTGATTACAAATAACTCTTTCGTTTCTGAAGATAAAATTAAGCTTTTTTGTGTATAGAAAGCTTGGAGTTTTTCCTGTTTACTAAAGTGCAGATCAAAGTCAAAATTAACATTTTTCAACAAATCAGTCAGATGTTTTAAAAATGTACCTATGTTCGGGGTTGGCCAAGTGGTCGGGGTAATCCCGAACATACTGTTTACTTTAAACTTCCCTTTACGAAACAAGCGAAATGCATTTAAAATGTTCCGTAATTTAATATTTAAATCTTTAATAAGAATTATAATTAAAGACATAATTAATGAATGTAGCAAATAATAAATGTAACAAACTATTCTAATTAATAAAGCCAATAACGCTTATTACCAAGATATGATCTATTTCCCAAACCAATTTCATTAAGTTATTACTTACTTTTTCAATAAAAAAACTATTAATTTTTTTAAAAAAAATTATTTCACACTATGATGCAATCCCGAACACTCCGGGGTAATGGCGAACATTCCGTCATTTTCTCATGAGACACTATTTTATTGTTGAAACTAATTGTTGATTGCATACAGGCTAGTAAGATTACAAAGAACTAATGCTTAAAAATAGGGGAATATATAGCCTCATCTGTAACAATATAGATAAGATAAGAGCCAACTTATTTTGCCGAAATTGTTGAATCAATATTATAAGTGAATCGACAAAAACAACAAAACGTCTTCTTCCTGGCAATCCACTCAACTGACTGTTAGCATAGCAAATTTATGCTAGTTTTCCAGGTCTCTTCGCTAACGTGCAGCAAAATCGTCTACTTTCTAACAAGCTTCTCTGGGCGTAAACTTGGGTGTTCGGCACTACCTCAGTGTTCGCGAATACCTCGGTTTCCTCTAACTACATTCTAAAATTCATTTCAAATGATTCAGCTCTTTTCCCGTGAGTCGATCCTACAAAAAATAAGTTTAATTTTTAGATATTAGACTAGCCTTAGGCTACCTGGGGGCTCCGCCCCCAGTCCCCCGCTTTTGCTCAGGCTGCAGCCTCGTACCTCTTACAACCACAATTCTACGGAATTTCAGTTTCTTTTTCTATTTCAACTATCTAAAAGATAAGATTTTGTATCCCAAGAAAACTCCCATTTAAATAACATGGGAATTTCTTGATCCACCTTTAGACCCCTTAAAAACTAAATACATTCACTTTTGGCAATATCCCTGTAGGTTAGTCCCGGAAGGCCGTGCCAAATTTTATTTTAATCCTGCCGGAAGTACCTAAACATTTTGGGGTGTAGAAGATGTCCCATATAAATAACATGGGAAAGATTTTCCAGTTCCCTATAAAGCCACTCTATAGTTGGATTTTTTTACTTTTGGTTATTTATTTAGGTAACGCTAACGAAAACGTAGAAGCATACCGAATTTCAAGATTTTTGTCCAATTCGAAGTACCTAAAATATGAGATTATAGGTCAAAAAAAAGGCCCATTTAAATAATATGGGGAATTTCTTCATTGCCCCTTGAGATCCCTAAAAAATTAAAAATATTCATTTTTGGTAATTTTTCAATGGCTTAGTTCCGGAAAGCTACAGTCATGCCAAATTTCAACTTTCCACATCAACCTTCATTTCGTGTCAGTTCATGTAGTTTTATATATATATATATATAGTTAAGATTAATATAGGATACTGGATATTTGAAGTCCCTTAACTGTGGTGCTAATAAAGGCAAGGTACTTTTAAAAACCTATATAAAAAAGTGGTTTATTTTAAGAGGCAAGAAGGTGACATGAAGGCGTCATAAAATAGGAAAATAACATCTTAAATAGAGCTAAGAGCAAAGACGCCGAGAAAATAGAGAAAACTATAAAATGCGAATGACACCGACGAACTAAGCAGATTAATGTTTTCAAGAAACTCTAAAACAAGTTATAACTCACTAATACATAGTTTAAAAATTTATGGTGTGCTTATATGCCAAAAAGATATAAAAATTTGAAAAATTTTCGCTAAATGTTGTTTACTGTGTAAGGAAAGGTGATTTCAAGGAGACGCTGGTAGGCTTTTGGTCTGCTCTGCATAAAACAAAACACAATCGATAAATAGCAGCTGATTATAACCGTGCTAATAATCAATCAATGAATTAATGAGATACGGCTTATCAACCGCGTGCTTCATTCTTTTTAAATATTCCGATTACCTCTATTGATGGAAAACAATTGTTTGTCAATGTTAAATCATTCGAGATAATCAGAAAGGTTATGAGACTGTCTGAAAGGTAGACATAGCTACTCTTTGAACCGGATCCTAATTAAAGATCAAATCAACTCGAGTGTGTTATTCAAGTTTTCTTATCAAATACACGATAACAAAATATGTCGACAGGTTATTTTAGTTATCACAGTCTTAATACATGGTTTATGAGCTCAATGTCGTTAGAAAAGGGTTGGTGACTTAATAAGTTCATTCCATTAATTATCTCTGGATTGGTGCTACCAGAATACTATATGATTCAAACTGTATGCTCCATTGTCTGTCTAAATTTTACGGGGACCGAAAAATAAATACTTAGGCTAGTTGTAGACGGGAGCATTTATCGTAGCAGATGTGCTGTCACAAATCTCGTATAATATTCTATGGCATCAAAAGTATATGGTGGCTTTACACCAAGGATGTTACAAAATAGAGGATCTGCGCATACAATAAAATCGTGAAGCCATACGTCACAGCTTCGCCACACCTACTCTGCCCACTCCGCGCCACTAAGATCGCAATGTTTCGAGCCAACAATTATAGCAGAAACGAGAGTAGCCAATCAGATGTGCCGGCTCAGACGATGCCTGGTTGTTTTTTGGCTTCATTGAGTTCATATGTTGAAGATATGTATAGACAGATCCTCTATTTTATAACATCCTTGCTTTACACGGTAGCATTTTGATAAGCATCTTGTCATGGCGTAGCAAACAAATCACTGGAGAAGAGCGCAATTATAGCTCCGAAACTAAAGTGTGAGGAAGCTAAAGCTATAGTGGTTGTAACAACAGTTCTCGCCGGTTATATTAAAAAACGAAAACCACAAACAACATCCCTACTCCAATTCATTTTTCTTGACTACAATTCAATTTCTCATACAAAACAAAGAGCATGGATATTTGGCACAAAATCTTTCGTTTCCTTTTAACACACCACGGCGCTGCAATCGGACAAGAAATGCTGGGGGAAATGCTACGAAATAGACTGAAATAGTGATGTCATTTCCTCTTCATTACCATGGTGATCGCCATGTTTTCTTTTCTAAACAAATGCATGAAGCGATAGGAATACTATGAAGTATACTGTTAATAAGAACACACATTTAATAATAATTTCATAATATTTTGAGACAAAGTAAAGTTGGCAGGAAAAGATACAGATTAAGAATATGGGTCCACTATTTAGAAAATTTACCAGTGAAATCTAGTAATTGACGAAGTAACATATAAGGAATATTTTTCTACTGGGGGGATACCGGAGTAGGAAATTGAAGCACTTCGAGGCGGGGGAAAATTAGTGTGTGCCTAAAATATACTTGTACTAAGAGAGTATTCTTGCAAGTGTTAATTTCTGAACGCTTTCCAAAAGAAACTTCTATTCACAGGAAAATACCCCTGTACAATATGGAAAAGGTTATGGTTTCTCAATTCACAGTATTTTTCTCACAAAAGACTTGAAAGTCAGTTTTTCATAGTGTATAAAGGTGCTCGGGTACCCTATGTGAGAGCATCTCCATAAAGTATGCTCATAATTGTAATTTGTGTAATCACTAAAACGCCACGTTAAATTTAAGTTACCACCTTAAAACCAATCTCAAATCGGGTTTATTTCCTGTTGGTCTCCAGAACTTTTTCGTGGTAAATCATCCGCAGCGGAATGATGTGCATCCTTCAGCCAAGAAATAACTACAGTAGCTCATCTACTTTGAGCTTGTCTAGCGGTGAGCCATTAACATTGATGAACAACAAGTTAGACAATGTTCGAGCACTTAGTCTATTTCTAATATCAGTCATCTGTAAATTCATAAAATCCCAGTTCGCACTCTGTCGTGGAAATTGATAATACTTCTACCCGATTCTGCAACTCCTCATCGACAATCTGCTTGTTAGACTTAAGTCTGATAACGATTTTTCTTGATCAGTTTTGAAATACTCAGCAAGAAGTTTCATCTCTCTATCACCATACAACATATTTTCCATATCGATTATGTCAGTTAGCAATGTCGACTCATGGAGAACAGAAACTTCATCTACCACACCTTCGATAGGGAATCTTGTGCATAAATTATCAATTAAAGCCTGATAAACTGATGATTTCTTATTTGTTTATATATTTAATTTTTGTAATTACACATGAAAGTTTGATGCCATTACCAAGTTCCCTCCCCCGTCTAGAAAGCGAAAGGGAACGAGGTTCCTGGAAAGTGTTCAGAGGTGAATGGGAATTTCCCTCTTTCTTTCCTTTTAATTACCACACTGCTGTTTGCCATGGACCTAATTACGATGAATTTCAATTGAATCATCATAGTATAATTATTTCCTTGATGAATTATTGATACTTTTTAGTGGAAAAAAGGATGAAATTTCAAAGTTCCAAATCAAAGTAAGTAGACCAACGTAAAGGGAAAAAAAAAAGAGTAAAATTTTCCATATAATTATGTGTACAATCCAAACTTAAACTTTCCATGTAATTAAACTTACAGTACAAATTTTATGCCTATTTTTTCTCACAACTTTGTGGGTTGATTGCCCTGTGTTGTAAGCGCTCCATATAATAAACATAAGCTTCAACAATTATTATAGTAGAAAGCAATGGATATATGAAGCAAAGCACTGTATTTTTTGTTGCTGATTTTTTCTTAACTAATATCGATCCTTTTCGATCATTTTTACAAACCAACTCATATCAATTTTCCATATATAGAAAGTGCCCCCTCCACAAAGGAGAATTTTAAAAAATGCTAGGACACATTCTGTTTATTTTCAATAAAGAGCTAATACACTGAATTTCAGCTCCGTAAGTTTAATGGCTTGCAAGATACACAAGTTCGGATCCTCACTACCTCCTTAGGATATTATGCAATTATAATGAAAGCAATATAACATCTCAGTTTGGATTAAGGCCTAACTATATACCCACTCAGAAAACTTGACCCACTTGACCCACCGATCCACTGACCCACTCCATCTCTGCATCCGACCTGTGCCATAGACTTTTTAACCCTAAGATAAATTCAATTCTACTGATGTAATTCAATTGTACACTTTACTCTAGTGTTACCCCCATCTTGCAACTATAAGCGTCACGAATTCCAAATACCGGTACTATTGACTACAAATACCATAGTATGTAGCACTACTTGAAACTAGCGCCAGCTATTCATATAATGATCTATTCCACATAATTCTCTTCGTAACTTTTCCCGCTAATTTCTCTTAAACTGAAGAACGATTCCACCTAGTCATCGATACATCAATTCAGTTCTCAATGCTGACTTATTGTCTATGTTTCTGTATGCATTTGAAAGTTTTACTTATTATTAGAGCAACTCAAAAGCATACAAAGCATAAAAAACATAATAGCTATTTACACATATGGTTGGTACCTTGAACACGGTTGTTTCTGTCTAAGGGTCCAGAAGAAACTAATTTTAAAAGCATAATTTTAGAAAATAAAGCATAAAGCATAATTTAAAAGATATAGCACAATTCTTTAAAAAATCTCTTTAACTTCAAGTTTAATATACTGTATTAATATTTTTAAGAAACAATATTTACAATGCAAAATCATTGAGAACATAACAATGCAACAATGAAAAGCTTATTTTTATTTCTGTAAACTTTTTGGTCTAATCTTTTGACGTGGAGAAAAGAATAAAGGACAAAAAGAAAACTTCCACCAACAATGAATAGTACACAAGAACTCCACACTATATTGTTATGTGTACCTCTTGAAGTTGAGCACTTTCTGTATTTTTTGATGGTATCTTTTACTTTCCCTTTCTGTATATATGCACTTCTAAAGCGCACACAAGTGATTAAAAAAAAAAAAAACTGACTCGAGTAAAGCCTCTCTTTACAGTGCATTAGGTAGAAAGTTCATTAAATATGAAAGAAACTGGTTGCATAAAAAAATAAATAGATCAAGATATTTAGAATATTTAATGTATAGTAAATATTATACGTTATACACGATTAATGTAAAACAATGATTGAAATTAATAATAAAGCATAGTTTGGAAAAAAGTAAAGCATAATGTGGGTTGCTCTATTTATTATTCTACATTCATGTTTTGTTACTAAATTGTGAACTCCTTATTATTATTATTATTATTATTATTATTATTATTATTATTATTATTATTATTATTATTATTATTATTATTATTATTTCATAAACGTAGATGATAATCTAGGTGCTGCTACCTCTATATCTCAGATTATCGCTTCACCTGGCGCATGCTCAAATGCATCTAAAGTAACAGAAAGATCCCAGAAAAACTGTTTTACAAATAAGGGAACATAGTAGTATCTAAGGAACAGAAAAGAATTCTGTCTTATCTCAGAGACCCTAAACCTTGTTCTTCCGCAAGAGCAGAGGTGCTTGATAATAAAATAAGTAATATGGTACCAAAGGATCTTCTTCCTTTGCCTTTCGTTGAAGCAATTCGGTTTCTTGAATTTATGAATGAAGTAGAACCTAGTTACCACTCACCATCCAGGCAAACTGTGACTCGCCGTATTGAGGCCTTGTTTTCTAAGGAGAAGTGTGGCTGCGGAATCGATTGATTTGACAACAGATAGCTGGGCTTCGCAGGCTACGGAAAGTTATATTACAATCACAGTCCACTATATGCTTCCATATAAGTTCAATAAGTTCAGTCCTTCAAATAATTGAAATAGAAGTGAGGCACACAAGGGTAAACCTAACTCAGCACTTAGCCCATGTTGCAGAGTAATGGAATATTTTAGATAAAATACATGCAATTGTCTATGACAATGCTAGTAATATCACAAGTGCGGTACGAGAACTTCCGTATGCAAGCATATGTTGTTTTGCTCAGACCCTACAAATCTGTATAAATAA
This sequence comes from Thermobia domestica, assembly GCF_964235325.1. Lineage (NCBI taxonomy): Eukaryota > Metazoa > Arthropoda > Insecta > Zygentoma > Lepismatidae > Thermobia > Thermobia domestica. Next base: position 267,956,537 of record NC_137463.1, read on the forward strand.
GGGTCTTGCAATAGAATAAATCGAGAAAATGTTAAGCGTTGTTAGTCAGATTGTTTCCCACTTTAAACATAGTACGTTGGCAACGTCAGAACTGGAAAAACAGTAAAGGTTATTAGAATTGGAAGTACATTTCCTTATACAGCAAGTTAAAACTCGGTGGAACAACATACATGGAATGCTTGAGAGATTGATAGAACAAAGAAGAGCTCTTAACAATGAATTATCAGATAGAAATGTAACAAAGGCGTCAGATTGCAAGAAGTTTAACCCTTTAAGGATATCCGCTTTCTGATGTAAATTTTAGACTTTCACTCAAACAGCTACTGCTTCCTTACTATTTATTGTAGGATCATGGTTCATACCTCGTTTTTCTCACGATAGAGCATACTTACCAACGGTACCGCGTGTCCGTATCATAAACCTTAACCGGAAAAACCGAAAAGAAACGGAATTTTTCTGAAAAAAAATCACACCTTCGTAACACCTGCGCCCCTCTGCCCGGTCCCGGTTTCACGTAGAGATCTAAAAAAAACTGATAAATACCCAAAGGTACACACAATCCTTATGCAAGTTTCAATCTGATATCTTGAAAACTAAAGGCGTGAAAAAGTTTTGAAATTTGCCTTAAGAATAAAAGTCACGTCCCTTCGCACCACTTGGCGCCGCCAAGTTGACCATCCGGTTCCAAAACGCATCTGCGGTGTTCTTTGGTCCATCCTTGACTTGAAAAATAAAAAAAAAATCCCGGCTTAAATACCTGTTATAGAACCTAAATAAGCGGTCAAAGACGATAGTACGCCATGGTATATAAATATACCAGAACTCTTAAAAAGGTTAAACTTCCTACAGACTAGGGATAACCACATTTTCAGGGAAAACGGAAAACGGAATATAATTCTTCCGGAAACTGGAAAATTAGAAAGGAAAGACGGAAAATTTTCCGGAAAAACGGAAACGGAAAATTTTCCGGAAAAACGGAAACGGGAAATTTTCCGGAAAATCGGAAGACGGAAAATTTTCCGGAAAAACGGAAACGGAAATTTTCCGGAAAATCGGAAGACGGAAATTTTTCCGGAAAAACGGAAACGGAAAATTTTCCGGAAAAACGGAAACGGAAAATTTTCCGGAAAATCGGAAGACGGAAAATTTTCCGGAAAAACGGAAAATGTGATTTCCGGAAACCGGAAAACTCTTTCCGGAAGTGGCCATCCCTATTCTCAACCAATCCCACCAATTACAATGCAGTTCACTAAACAATCCAAAAGGTAAACAAACTCTTTAAACTACCTTCCTCCCTATTGTAGGCTACTAAAACGTAAACTAATTGCTTAATTTGCCTTGCAGCTTGTCGTGTAGCAATCTGAAATAACCCTTATAGCCAGACGAACTGTTAAGTCCTGCGAGAGATTTGCAACTTGTGTAATAATTTCTTCGAATACACCGTGTTTTTAGATTTCTTTGATATAAACAAATGGTGAACACCTTTTTTCCATGGGCGCCCGATGGGAAGGCAGGGATCGCCCTCCTGGCTCACAAAAATGTATACGTAATATAGCAAACCACGTATATTAAATACCAGACGTGATATAGCAACCATGGAGATGCACCTCCCTCGAAAATTTTCTTCGGGCGCCCCTACCTCTTTCTGATTTCTTTCTTATACCATAAACATATTCAATCTAAACTTATGCTCCGTATCATTTTAACATGAAAATTTTAGTTACGTATATTAGAATCATAGACATTACTCTAAATATTTAGTTAGTTTTCCCCTTGATAGTCAATGTATTCATAGAAATTAATTCAATTAGAATATAATATTAGGAAAAACTTATAAAAGATTGTTAATGTAATGAGAGCATTCTAACGTAGTAAATTCAGGGAGAGCGAAATTTTTCATAGTACATTTTGTTAGGTTCTAAATCACATTAGCATAAAACAAGTTAAAGAAGAGAGAACCTTATCTTCTTCCATTATCTTACAAGTAAGGGACCATACGGTTGTCGCGCAAATCAGATGCAGACATACGCCATCTGATTGAGCATGAAAAGATATGGAGAACACAGAAATTTAAGATGCTAAGGGCCATAGGGCGCGGAGTGAGGGAAGAGGAAACATTGAATGTCGGCAAAATTGAAGAAACTCAGGAATGACGGGAAAAGTTAATTTCTTGCAAACAGGGAAAGAAAGTCAACTAAAAGAAAGAAACTAAACATAACAAGGGCATCAAGGACGAAGAAAGATCATAATCAGGGTTGCCATCCGGACCACAGTGTTGCCAGCGCTGCATAACATTGATATGGAAAATATAGCACAGTATAGCAATTCATGCACTAGGAAAAATATTAGTAACACAAAAGACAATTGAAAATTCTGTACACGTGCGTAAAAAGGTTTAACGGTAGTCGTGAGTGAATAATGTACATGAGGGAGAACAAATATAGATATGAAAGTGAAGGGGGTACACATGATAACACAGAAACGAAAGTGTTTGGAAGCATCGTTCCATGATGATGATGATGATGATCGGTGATCTGCCCGAAGGCAGGTTTTGACGTTTGCGTTTTTCAAATGTGGCTACTCCAATGAACATCCTGGTAAGTTTGAAACACCTTCCGCATATTGCTTGGAAAAAGGACTCATAGAGGAATGCTGCAGAGACGCGTGTGACCAGCTTGCTTTCATCCGCTGTGCTCACTGCGAGATATGTTTGTGTGTTGACCACGCATTCATTCGTGATCTTCACGTCAACTGCAATTAAACTGCAAATGGTGCGTACTGTTCTCTATTTTCCTCCATTTGTATTCACGCAGGTGTAATATTCACTCACGACTGCGTTAAACCTTTTTACGCACGTGTACAGAGTCTTTTCAATTGTCTTTTGTGTTACTAATATTTTTCCTAGTGCATGAATTGCTATACTGTGCTATATTTTCCATATCAATGTTATGCAGCGCTGGCAACACTGTGGTCCGGATGGCAACCCTGATTATGATCTTTCTTCGTCTTTGATGCCCTTGTTATGTTTAGTTTCTTTCTTTTGGTTGACTTTCTTTCCCTGTTTGCAAGAAATTAACTTTTCCCTCATTCCTGAGTTTCTTCAATTTTGCCGACATTCAATGTTTCCTCTTCCCTCACTCCGCTCCCTATGGCCCTTAGCACCTTAAATTTCTGTGTTCTCCATATCTTTTCATGCTCAATCAGATGGCGTATGTCTGCATCTGATTTGCGCGACAACCATATGGTCCCTTACTTGTTAGTATGAACAAATCGGTGACTCATAGGGCAGTTAACAGATCGAATCGGTCGCTCATAGGACAGTTAACAGTTCTTGTGGCTAATAGGAGTGTCGCAAGTGGGAAGACACCCAACTGATGAGCTGTCGGCAAAATGAAAATAGAACAAATATACGATTTGTCTATACAAGGAAAAATAATAGTCTACTTTGAAAATAATGTTAATTATATTGGCGTACTTAGATATTTTACGCCCACCCTTTAAAATATGAGTGCATATTTACAGTAGCTACAAAATAAACAAACAAACAAAAAAAAAAAAAAACAAAAAAAACACGAAGCTTGTAATCATATGCGTGGTGAGGGTTTCCAATCTGGACCAATTTCTGATTGGTAAACATGCATCGCATCTTTTCTTATATTTCCTACTTACCTTAAAAATGTATACTTACAGTATAACAAGAAAACATCCAATTATGAGTGGTTAAGCATAAGTTTTAAACACTATTTCTGTAGACCTACACTTTTGGAATGTAATGTATGATACTGATGGTACTAAATAAAAATTTTCCAGAATTATTTAAATTTAATACCTGATAATAAATAAGGTAAATATATTTTGACACTTAACGTAATCTCCAAATATATAAATCACAAATTCTGAGACAGGAAGGGAAACATTTCACTTTCAAAGCTTGACATATTTTTACATATTATTTACCTAATTCCTTGCTTTTTTCTGTTTTCGTAGTTTAATTCAATGGATTTTTTAAAACACAGGTCTATGCAAGTGTTTCTTTCATTCTAATGTTTGCAATTAACACGTCACTGTTTTCGCTTTGTACTTGGGTTCTTAGGTCATGTTGTTTGGAAAATAAAACTACAATCACCATGGCAACGAGACTGATGTGACGTCATACTGTTTCAGTCTACAGAGCCGGTTCTATCTACAAGAAATGCCATAGGATATGCCATGGTGTGGGAAATGCTATAGCATTTGCTACTTTACACGGTAGGATATCGATGATACGATGTTCGCTACGAGAAATGCTTCCGTCTAAAACTAGCCTTAAACTAGTTAACAAGTACTTCTATAACATTATCTACAGCTGCACCTCAATCACTCGATTTTTTTCGCATTCCCTCCAACTCTCAATAACGCTCAATGTTAAAGTAATCTGTCTAAATAGAATGTTTTTCATTACAACCTCCGTAAGTCGAATTTTAAGTGTTTCATAATCATATTTGAAAACCTCGTTTACTCGAACATTCATATCTGTGAACCTTTACTCGTACATATCGAAGTCTACCTCTATAAGTCGAATGATATGACCTCGATAACTCGATATCTCTATGCTTTTATGTAATTGTCATTGAACTTACAAGGGAACATCTTATATTGATAGTAGCATTGCCCAATCAAACTATGCACAATCGATATAAGAGTGAAGAAAAGTGAGAAATCCAAAGTTTTACGGGCCGACACACACACACACACAAAAAAAAAAAAAAAAAAAAAAGGAAAGAAGGATCTAGAATCATGTGAAGACAGCAATGCAAAAGATACACTGACACAGAAAGAACTTTAAAATGATTAAAGTAATCAAAATGGCATTTATACAACAGTATAGTAAGCAAACATTGTACCCACAGACATGCTCAATAACATCATATGTAATGCAGTGTTGCCAACTGAGCACAAGATGAAGTTCTGTTAAATAGCACGGAACACAAATTATAACGTTTAGAAAATTTAATTATGAGTAGAACCTTATCTGTGAAGTCTTTGATGTACAATGTTGCCAATGTTTGCGGACCACTTGGTCATCCAAGGTCATGGATCATTTCAGCTTATATGCTTGTTTTGGTACTATTCTGACATTTTCCTTTAGTTGAGCTGATTTTGAGTTTAACGTCCCGTTCAGCAGCGAGGCTATATGAGACGTAGACCTACTGATTAACGTGGAATCCGAACCACCATGAGCTCCCGCCGGGAATCGAACAACATTTTTCTTTAGCAAAAAATGCTTTGGCATTGTGCTTGGTCCGTTATTTTTGTACTTCAGTGATTATATTCTTGTTTGTAGTCCCATATTTTTGGTTTCAGGTAGTTCGAATCTTATACTGTATGTACTCTTCTACATCAGAGATTCATATAGGAATTCATATAGGCCTATCTTCAAACGTTGGCAACACTGTATCAAGACTTCACAGTATGCAACACTGCATTACATATGATGTTATTGCGCATATTTGTGGGTACAATGTTTGCTTATTATACTATTGTGTAAATGTCATTTAGATTACTTTAATCATCTTGAAGTTCTTTCTGTGTTAGTGTATCTTTTGCGTTGCTATCCTCCCATGATTCTAGATCCTTTTTTCCTCTGTATCTCCTGTGTTTCTGGGTGTCGGCCCGTAAAACTTTGGATTTCTCACTTTTCTTCACTCCTCTATCGATTGAGCATTGTTTGATTGGGCAATGCTATTATTAACATAAGATGTTCCCTTGTTAGTCTAGTCATTGTTGCTAATGAATGTGTACTGTAATTGTGTTTTACTCATGTCTGGACTTGAAAGCCCCCTCTAGAACAATATATGTACAAATGGGCCCCCGAAGGGGAGTGTAGGGTGGGGGTCCGCCCCCCCCCCTGGCTCACGAAAATGTATACGTAATATAGAAAACCATGTATATTAAATACCAGACGTAATATAGCAACCATGGAGATGAATCCCTCCCTAGAAAATTTTCTTCGAGGGCCCCTAGGTACAGTATTTCACTTTTACTAATCATTTTATTTAATTTTAGGAAATTTCACAACTTTCGAGTTCTAGAGGTTGAATGAATAAAACTTCGAGTTATAGAGGTTATATAGTCACTTTTCATGAGAAAGCTTGGTATCTCGAATTTTTGTTGTGGTCACCTTGATGACTCAAACCTTGATTAATCGGAAAACTCGATAACTCTAAATTTTTTCTATTCACTAAGTTTCGAGTTGTCGATGTCCCACTCCATAAAAATGTATGAAATTTGTAATACATATAGGAACCAGTGATGACATAGTTTACTTGATTTATCAATATTTAATTTAATTTAATTCCACTTTGTTATAATATTATGATATTTTTAATTATGAATGTATTTTATTTTTGTCAATAATATGCGCCCTGTTGCTCGCTATTGGTCTATCCGAACCTGAAGGCAGTGTTCGTAGTTTGAGAGAAATTTCGTAGATAAATTTAGCAAAAAAGGGATTAATTTCGACAAAACGTAAAAATCCAGGAAAATTCTAACGCACACTATGTAGGTGATAAATACAAATGTTTAAACTTTTTTTTTTTTTTTTTTGTTCTTTAGAAATGAATCAATACAATATCAATGGAGTTTATGTCTTTTCAAAGTAGCATAATTTGTACCCATTCTTGGCTGTGAGGTCGCGATGGTTCAGTGGTAGGACGTTCATCTCTGGTGCATGGATCGTTGGTTCGATCACAGCTCGCGCTAGTGAACTTTGTGGTGAACAAACACCGTGAGTGGGTTTTCTGGGATTCTCCCGTTCCCTCTCACTTTCTTCTTACCACCATTTCATTCATTGTTTATCATCACCGTCTCCTTTAGCTTAGCTGGCATAACCGTGGAACGTAAAACTTAAAATATTTCATTTCATTTCAAAACAAATGTTGTTGGCACTTTCCTTAATATAGCTAAATTGAATTTATCACATAACTTCTGTCATAGGAATTGAACACTCAATAAACTAGGGAGCATTTGATAAGAAAAGGGAAAAAAATTGTCAGTCAAGGGAATTTTTCTTAACAGAATCTACGAACACTGAATGAAATCAGAAGTTACTATTCATTCACCATTCCCGAGTCACAGACACAAGGTTGCACCCACACCCCACGGTTACACGAGAATTTCATATTTTTTTTAAATGCTAAAAATAGATACCTGCTGAAGGCTAATGCAAATTCGTTTGTTTGTTTTCTGACCTTTCACCCTCGTTGACAGTTTCTTACACACAATTTCTGAGGGAAATAAACAACAATAGAAAATCATACCACCAAGGACTAGCTTTTGAAATACGTCAAAAGAAATGCACCACAAGCAGTAAACTAATTAATTCCACGTGCAACAAATTAAGTTTCAAAATAATATTTATTTAGAACAAAAAAAACCGCAAAAAGAGAAAATACTGTTTCACAACTCAAAATCATATTTTTCCATTTTTTTTTCTTTCTTTCTTTCTTTCTTCGCCATGAAACACTTTGAAATTCACAATAAGAAGATAACGTTAGTATTCGAAATGAAGTTTTTGCGTGCCTTCATAAAATACGGTTAACTGTGAGAGCACGAAACGAAAGGGGAAAATGTTATCATTTTGAAATCCAAATGGTGTGAAAGAAGAGAAAAATCTTGTTGTTACTCTTAGATTTCCAAACTATGACTCTTATAGAGTGACAAATGTTGATTTGTTCGTCAGTCCGTTCATAGACAAAGAGCAAAACAAGGCCTTGTTTATGCAACACGATTGTCGCGTGAAGGAACATTGAGTTAAATAGTAGTTCTGATTATGCATTGTTACGATTAAGCTCATTGTTCCTTGACTCGCGCGACAACCGCGGTATATAAATGAAGTCCATTCCATTCGGCATCTGTAGATGCCGTGTAGTTTGGCCCAAACATAGATTCGGGGACGCGTCAGAAGTCCTAAATGGCAGAAGTCCTAAAGGGCAGAAGTCCTAAACGGCATTAGGGGTGACATCCAGAAGTCCTAAAGTGCAGAAGTCCTAAAAGACAGTTCTAAAAATATGGGCACTAGACCTAAATTTTAGGACTTCTGCCTTTTAGGACTTCTGCCATTTAGGACTTCTGACGCGTCACCTATGCCGGCTAGACTAAAGGAGACAGAGAAATGTCCTCGAGGGATTCGTGTAAAATTGATTCAAACGCAAACTTCTCCACAGCCCAATGTGTGTTGTACTAATTTTAGCGGCCCATACCGGTAATATGCATATTTATGGGCCTTCATATATCCGGAATTCAATCATACACTACCACTGAGGGGGCGCGGTGGCTCAGTGGTAGAGCGTTCACCTCCGGTGCTTGGGGTCTCTGGTTCGATCCCAGCTCGCGCCGTGTGGACTTTGTGGTGGACAAACACCGTGCTCGCAGGTTTTCTCGGGGTTCTCCCGTTTCCTCCCACTTTCTTCATTCCACCATTTCACTCATCTCTCATCATCACCGTCTCCTTTAGCCTAACCGGCATATCCGTGGGACGTAAAACATAAAAGTTTCATTTCATTTCATTTTTGCATTTTTGTAGAGAAACCTGAAACTATAGAAATATGTTACAACTTCTAATATCAATTGCGATCCCCTTAGAACTAAACCTGTAATGGGTGGCGAGATTTCTTTCTTCATGTGGATTCTAAGTCTCAAGAACAAGTTTCAAATTCCACCTTATATCTTTATTGCAAACGGAAGTGATAGCTTGAAGACGAATGTTGCTCATGGGAATGAAGAAGAGTTATGATCCTTCTCTCAGTTGTCGCTAATTGACTTCAACTTCTAATTTGATAAGTTACTCAATAAATTAAAATGAATCTCGGTATTTTATTGATTTATACGTATGTACAGTGTGTTTTAGTATTCATTTATTTAGTATCGGGCTTGCGAAGAGAAACATCAAACAAATTTAATAACCGTGTCCTTAGCGACAACTCCCAGTCACGACCCTTCTTCAGTTTTATTAGAAATAGGAAAAGAAAGACTGAGAAAAAGAGAAGAACGTAGGAAGAAAGAAGGAAAGAGAAAGGAAGAAGGAACTAGGGATGAAGAGTTACTGGATAATGATGGAAACGGTTAAAAAAACTTGAATTGTTATTGAAAAGATGATTCATACCGGAATGTTATTACGTGAAGAACAATTCTGAAGTGATCCCGAAGAGACACATGCTCCCTCACACTACCCTGACCTGGATCCAGGCAACTGCACACGTACGAATTGCCCTGACCCAGCCCAGGTGATGAGAAGTTTTAATTTAATCGTTTGTCTGTTATTTCGAAATGTTGAATAACCTTTATCCAGTATTTGAATTTCCATAGTGGAGATCGAACACAAATCTGAATTAGCCAAGGAAAGAAAGAAAATCAAAGTGTTTTACAAATTTTCCACAAATAGAAGTTTTCGGGATTTTTTGAACAGACTGTCGTTTTCCAAGCTCATCCTGTTGTTTAGGCTTTCCTTTCAGAGCCGATTTAGAATAATTTAGAGTTAGCTATCTTTCATGACCTCAGTCATGCTTCAATATACATATAATATAGTATTACACACATATTATAAACACTATCGTGGTAAATAAATATTAAAAGCGACCACTTAAGACTAAATTTGTGATTCATTCACGCACACACATATACATAGACCTACAGGACAATGTATTGATATAGGTGATTCAGTTTAAAAGAAACTATCATCTAACTTCAGTTGGTTAACATTTATTAAAACTATTAAGAATTTAAACATAAATAAAATATTCTTGACATGCAATTGAATACAAATATAAATGTATCATTCCACATATAATATTGGATTACATCAGTGTAAATATATATATAAATATGATATTAACAAAAAACTAATTTAAATTTTGATAAAATGAGATGTGAATCAAAAGATCTAGTCACATTCTATAATATTTCTTATGAAACAAAGAAAAGAAAACTTAAGATGACGGTTAAATGAGTCCATATCTCATATGAAAAGAAAGAAAAAACTTAAAAGATGATTAAAAAACGAGTCCTTTGTCGTACTTTCAGATGACCTGTTGTCACACGTGTTCGTAAAGGTGTCCATGTATTTAATTTCACTTTATTTAGATGTACACACATGAGATCATATTTATAAATCGTGAACAACAAATATTCAGTCTGTAGACGTATTTGTTTATACATTTTTCCGATTTCCGGGATTAAGGGAACAAAGTTTTGTCACTAATTTCACGGTGACTACGTCACTCATCTTGTCATTCCATTTATTATCTTGTTCATTTACTAGCATTAAATCACTATCGCCTTGTATCACATTAGGTGCACACATTTATATTCGCACAATGTATAGAAAAACGAGAATTTTCTAGGTTCAAAGCGATTTCTGTTTCGTATCAAGACAACCATTACTCAAGTGGAACACTGTTCATGTTTGAGGATTCGTATATGATGAATGAAATTGAAAGGTAATTGCACAGGAG